>NW_027517330.1:0-45288 GCF_048772815.1 Callospermophilus lateralis
CACCAAATTTATGTTACTTCTAGGTTGAAACGTTGGTCTACTAATAGCAGTTTTTTATATTTAGGTTTCCCTCTGTTGTCTCCTATATAGATAGATGAATTTGGAACACTAAATAAAATATTGGTTTATAGTAGCTCTTTGAAACTTGACAAAATAAAGGAGTTCTCAGTTTTCTCTCTATGGTTTGTTTCCTCTTCAGTAGCCCTAGGCACAGACTGTGGAAAGCACTGTCATTGAGAGTGGTTGCCAGGCTTCTAAGAATTACAAGTTTCCGAAATACCAGCAAATATTTTTTCACCCAATCTTGATGATAGTTGGTGGTAATGATCAGTACACAATTCCCACTTGGCTCACCAATTTTGTTCTTCTAGGTTGAAGCGTTCGTCTAAAGTAGCAGTTTTATATATTTGTTTCCCTCTGTTCTCACTATATAGATAGATGAATTTGGAACTCTAAAATCCAACATGGTTTGTAGTAGCTCTTTGAAACTTGACAAAATAAAGGAGTTCTCAGTTTTGTCTCTATGGTTTGTTCCTCTTCAAGTAGCCCTAGGCACAGACTGTGGAAAAGCACTTTCATTGAGAGGGGTTGCCAAGCTTCTAAGAAATTACGATTTTCCGAAATACCAGCAAATATTTTTTCACCCAATCTTGATGATACTTGGTGGTAAATGATCAGTACCCAAATACCACTTGGCTCACCAATTTTGTTCTTCTAGGTTGAAGCGTTCGTCTACAGTAGCAGTTTTTATATTTAGGTCTCCCTCTGTTCTCTCCTATATAGATAGATGAATTTGGAACTTCTAAAATCCAACATGGTTTGTAGTCGCTCTTTGAAACTTGACAAAATAAAGGAGTTCTCAGTTTTGTCTCTATGGTTTGTTTCCTCTTCAAGTAGCCCTAGGCACAGACTGTGGAAAGCACTTTCATTGAGATGGGTTGCCAAGCTTCTACGAAATAACGAGTTTCAAATACCCGCAAATATTTTTTCACCCAATCTTGATGATACTTGGTGGTAATGATAAGACACAAATCCCACTTGGCTCACCAAATTTTGTTCTTCTAGGTTGAAACGTTGGTCTACAATAGCAGTTTTTATATTTAGGTTTCCCTCTGTTCCTCCTATATAGATAGAAGAATTTGGAACACTAAATCCAACAGGGTTTATAGTAGCTCTTTGAAACTTGACAAAATAAAGGAGTTCTCAGTTTTCTCTCTATGGTTTGTTTCCCCTTCAAGTAGCCCAAGGCACAGACTGTGGAAACGCACATTCATTGAGAGTGGTTGCCAGGCTTCTAAGAAATTACAAGTTCCGATATACCAGCAAATATTTTTCACCCAATCTTGATGATTCTTGGTGGTAATGATCACTACACAAATCCCACTAGGCTCACCAAATTTTGTTCTTCTAGGTTGTAGCGTTCGTCTACAGTAGCTGTTTTTATATTTAGGTTTCTCTCTGTTCTCTCCTATATAGATAGATGAATTTGGAACTCTAAATCCAACATGGATTGTAGTAGCTCTTTGAAACTTGACAAAATAAAGGAGTTCTCAGTTTTGTCTCTATGGTTTGTTTCCTCTTCAAGTAGCCCTAGGCACAGACTGTCGAAACACTTTCATTGAGAGGGGTTGCCAAGCTTTTAAGAAATAACTAGTTTCCGAAATACCAGCAAAATTTTTTCACCCAATCTTGATGATTCTTGGTGGTAATGATCAGTACACAGATCCCACTTGGCTCACCAGGTTTTGTTCTTCTAGGTTGAAGCGTTCGTCTACAGTAGCAGTTTTTATATTTAGGTTTCACTCTTTCTCTCATATATAGATAGAGGAATTTGGAACTCTAAATCCAACATGGTTTTTAGTAGCTCTTTTGAAACTTGACAAAATAAAGGAGTTCTGAGTTTTGTCTCTGTGGTTTGTTTCCTCTTCAAGTAGCCTAGGCACAGACTGTGGAAAAGCACTTTCATTGAGAGGGATTGCCAAGCTTCTAAGAAATAATGAGTTCCGAATATCAGCAAATATTTTTTCACCCAATCTTGATGATAGTTGGTGGTAATGATCAGTACACTAATCCCACTTGGCTCACCAAATTTTGTTCTTCTAGGTTGAAGCGTTCATCTACAGTAGCAGTTTTTATATTTAGGTTTCCCTCTGTTCTCTCCTATATAGATAGATGAATTTGGAACTCTAAATCCAACATGGTTTGTAGTAGCTGGTTGAAACTTGACAAAATAAAGTAGTCTCCGTTTTGTCTCTATGGTTTGTTTCCTCTTCAAGTAGCCCTAGTCACAGACTGTGGAAAAGCACTTTCATTGAGAGGTGTTGCCAATCTTCTAAGAAATTAGGAATTTCCGAAATACCAGCAAATATTTTTTCACCCAATCTTGATGTTACTTGGTCGTAATGATCAGTACACAAATCGCACTTGGCTCACCAAATTTTGTTCTTCTAGGTTGAAGCGTTCGTCTACAGTAGCAGTTTTGATATTTAGTTTTCCCTCTGTTCTCTCCTATATAGATAGATGAATTTGGAAATCTAAATCCAACATGGTTTGTAGTAGCTGGTTGAAACTTGACAAAATAATGGTTTTCTCAGTTTTGTCTCTATGGTTTGTTTTCTCTTCAAGTAGCCCTAAGCACAGACTGTGGAAAAGCACTTTCATTGAGATGGGTTGCCAAGCTTCTAAGAAATTACGAGTTTCCGAAATACCAGCAAATATTTTTTCACCCAATCTTGATGGTAGTTCGTGGTAATGATCAGTACACAAATCCCACTTGGCTCACCAAATTTTGTTCTTCTAGGTTGAAGCGTTCGTCTACAGTAGCAGTTTTTATATTTAGGTTTCCCTCTGTTCTCTCCTATATAGATAGATGAATTGGAACTCTAAATCCAACATGGTTTGTAGTAGCTGTTGAAACTTGACAAAATAAAGTAGTTCTCCGTTTTGTCTCTATGGTTTGTTTCCTCTTCAAGTAGCCCTAGGCACAGACTGTGGAAAAGCACTTTCATTGAGAGTGTTGCCAAGCTTCTAAGAAATTACGAATTTCCGAAATACCAGCAAATATTTTTTCACCCAATCTTGATGTTACTTGGTCGTAATGATCAGTACACAAATCCCACTTGGCTCACCAAATATTGTTCTTCTAGGTTGAAGCGTTCGTCTACAGAAGCAGTTTTTATATTTAGGTTTCCCTCTGTTTTCTCCTATATAGATAGATGAATTTAGAACACTAAATCCACAGGGTTTATAGTAGCTCTTAGAAACTTGACAAAATAAAGGAGTTCTCAGTTTTCTCTCTATGGTTTGTTTCCTCTTCAAGTAGCCCTAGGCACAGACTGTGGAAAAGCACTTTCATTGAGAGTGGTTGCCAGGCTTCTAAGAAATTACAAGTTTCCGAAATACCAGCAAATATTTTTTCACCCAATCTTGATAATACTTGCTGGTAATGATCAGGACACAAATCCCACTTGGCTCACCAAATTTTGTTCTTCTAGGTTGAAGCGTTCTTCTACAGTAGCAGTTTTAATATTTAGGTTTCCCTCTGTTCTCTCCTATATAGATAGATGAATTTGGAACTCTAAATCCAACATGGTTTGTAGTAGCTCTTTGAAACTTGACAAAATAAAGGAGTTCTCAGTTTTGTCTCTATGGTTTGTTTCCTCTTCAAGTAGCCCTAGGCACAGACTGTGGAAAGCACTTTCATTGAGATGGGTTGCCATGCTTCTAAGAAATAACGAGTTTCCAAAATACCAGCAAATATTTTTTCACCCAATCTTGATGATACTTGGTGGTAATGATCAGTACACAAATCCCACTTGGCTCACCAAATTTTGTTCTTCTAGGTTGAAACGTTGGTCTACAATAGCAGTTTTTATATTTAGGTTTCCCTCTGTTGTCTCCTATATAGATAGATGAATTTGGAACACTAAATAAAATATGGTTTATAGTAGCTCTTTGAAACTTGACAAAATAAAGGAGTTCTCAGTTTTCTCTCTATGGTTTGTTTCCTCTTCAAGTAGCCCTAGGCACAGACTGTGGAAAAGCACTTTCATTGAGAGTGGTTGCCAGGCTTCTAAGAAATTACAAGTTTCCGAAATACCAGCAAATATTTTTTCACCCAATCTTGATGATAGTTGGTGGTAATGATCAGTACACAAATCCCACTTGGCTCACCAAATTTTGTTCTTCTAGGTTGAAGCGTTCGTCTAAAGTAGCAGTTTTTATATTTTGTTTCCCTCTGTTCTCAACTATATAGATAGATGAATTTGGAACTCTAAATCCAACATGGTTTGTAGTAGCTCTTTGAAACTTGACAAAATAAAGGAGTTCTCAGTTTTGTCTCTATGGTTTGTTTCATCTTCAAGTAGCCCTAGGCACAGACTGTGGAAAAGCACTTTCATTGAGAGGGGTTGCCAAGCTTCTAAGAAATTACGATTTTCCGAAATACCAGCAAATATTTTTTCACCCAATCTTGATGATACTTGGTGGTAATGATCAGTACCCAAATACCACTTGGCTCACCAAATTTTGTTCTTCTAGGTTGAAGCGTTCGTCTACAGTAGCAGTTTTTATATTTAGGTCTCCCTCTGTTCTCTCCTATATAGATAGATGAATTTGGAACTCTAAATCCAACATGGTTTGTAGTCGCTCTTTGAAACTTGACAAAATAAAGGAGTTCTCAGTTTTGTCTCTATGGTTTGTTTCCTCTTCAAGTAGCCCTAGGCACAGACTGTGGAAAGCACTTTCATTGAGATGGGTTGCCAAGCTTCTACGAAATAACGAGTTTCCAAAATACCCGCAAATATTTTTTCACCCAATCTTGATGATACTTGGTGGTAATGATCAGTACACAAATCCCACTTGGCTCACCAAATTTTGTTCTTCTAGGTTGAAACGTTGGTCTACAATAGCAGTTTTTATATTTAGGTTTCCCTCTGTTCTCTCCTATATAGATAGAAGAATTTGGAACACTAAATCCAACAGGGTTTATAGTAGCTCTTTGAAACTTGACAAAATAAAGGAGTTCTCAGTTTTCTCTCTATGGTTTGTTTCCCCTTCAAGTAGCCCAAGGCACAGACTGTGGAAACGCACATTCATTGAGAGTGGTTGCCAGGCTTCTAAGAAATTACAAGTTTCCGATATACCAGCAAATATTTTTTCACCCAATCTTGATGATTCTTGGTGGTAATGATCACTACACAAATCCCACTAGGCTCACCAAATTTTGTTCTTCTAGGTTGTAGCGTTCGTCTACAGTAGCTGTTTTTATATTTAGGTTTCTCTCTGTTCTCTCCTATATAGATAGATGAATTTGGAACTCTAAATCCAACATGGATTGTAGTAGCTCTTTGAAACTTGACAAAATAAAGGAGTTCTCAGTTTTGTCTCTATGGTTTGTTTCCTCTTCAAGTAGCCCTAGGCACAGACTGTCGAAAACACTTTCATTGAGAGGGGTTGCCAAGCTTTTAAGAAATAACTAGTTTCCGAAATACCAGCAAAAATTTTTTCACCCAATCTTGATGATTCTTGGTGGTAATGATCAGTACACAGATCCCACTTGGCTCACCAGGTTTTGTTCTTCTAGGTTGAAGCGTTCGTCTACAGTAGCAGTTTTTATATTTAGGTTTCACTCTTTTCTCTCATATATAGATAGAGGAATTTGGAACTCTAAATCCAACATGGTTTGTAGTAGCTCTTTGAAACTTGACAAAATAAAGGAGTTCTGAGTTTTGTCTCTGTGGTTTGTTTCCTCTTCAAGTAGCCCTAGGCACAGACTGTGGAAAAGCACTTTCATTGAGAGGGATTGCCAAGCTTCTAAGAAATAATGAGTTTCCGAAATATCAGCAAATATTTTTTCACCCAATCTTGATGATAGTTGGTGGTAATGATCAGTACACTAATCCCACTTGGCTCACCAAATTTTGTTCTTCTAGGTTGAAGCGTTCATCTACAGTAGCAGTTTTTATATTTAGGTTTCCCTCTGTTCTCTCCTATATAGATAGATGAATTTGGAACTCTAAATCCAACATGGTTTGTAGTAGCTGGTTGAAACTTGACAAAATAAAGTAGTTCTCCGTTTTGTCTCTATGGTTTGTTTCCTCTTCAAGTAGCCCTAGTCACAGACTGTGGAAAAGCACTTTCATTGAGAGGTGTTGCCAATCTTCTAAGAAATTAGGAATTTCCGAAATACCAGCAAATATTTTTTCACCCAATCTTGATGTTACTTGGTCGTAATGATCAGTACACAAATCGCACTTGGCTCACCAAATTTTGTTCTTCTAGGTTGAAGCGTTCGTCTACAGTAGCAGTTTTGATATTTAGTTTTCCCTCTGTTCTCTCCTATATAGATAGATGAATTTGGAAATCTAAATCCAACATGGTTTGTAGTAGCTGGTTGAAACTTGACAAAATAATGGTTTTCTCAGTTTTGTCTCTATGGTTTGTTTTCTCTTCAAGTAGCCTAAGCACAGACTGTGGAAAAGCACTTTCATTGAGATGGGTTGCCAAGCTTCTAAGAAATTACGAGTTTCCGAAATACCAGCAAATATTTTTTCACCCAATCTTGATGGTAGTTCGTGGTAATGATCAGTACACAAATCCCACTTGGCTCACCAAATTTTGTTCTTCTAGGTTGAAGCGTTCGTCTACAGTAGCAGTTTTTATATTTAGGTTTCCCTCTGTTCTCTCCTATATAGATAGATGAATTTGGAACTCTAAATCCAACATGGTTTGTAGTAGCTGGTTGAAACTTGACAAAAAAAGTAGTTCTCCGTTTTGTCTCATATGTTTGTTTCCTTTTCAAGTAGCCCTAGGCACAGACTGTGGAAAAGCACTTTCATTGAGAGGTGTTGCCAAGCTTCTAAGAAATTACGAATTTCCGAAATACCAGCAAATATTTTTTCACCCAATCTTGATGTTACTTGGTCGAATGATCAGTACACAAATCCCACTTGGCTCACCAAATATTGTTCTTCTAGGTTGAAGCGTTCGTCTACAGAAGCAGTTTTTATATTTAGGTTTCCCTCTGTTCTCTCCTATATAGATAGATGAATTAGAACACTAAATCCACAGGGTTTATAGTAGCTCTTAGAAACATGACAAAATAAAGGAGTTCTCAGTTTTCTCTCTATGGTTTGTTTCCTCTTCAAGTAGCCCTAGGCACAGACTGTGGAAAAGCACTTTCATTGAGAGTGGTTGCCAGGCTTCTAAGAAATTACAAGTTTCCGAAATACCAGCAAATATTTTTTCACCCAATCTTGATAATACTTGCTGGTAATGATCAGGACACAAATCCCACTTGGCTCACCAAATTTTGTTCTTCTAGGTTGAAGCGTTCTTCTACAGTAGCAGTTTTAATATTTAGGTTTCCCTCTGTTCTCTCCTATATAGATAGATGAATTTGGAACTCTAAATCCAACATGGTTTGTAGTAGCTCTTTGAAACTTGACAAAATAAAGGAGTTCTCAGTTTTGTCTCTATGGTTTGTTTCCTCTTCAAGTAGCCCTAGGCACAGACTGTGGAAAAGCACTTTCATTGAGAGGGGTTGCCAAGCTTCTAAGAAATAACGGGTTTCCAAAATACCAGCAAGTATTTTTTCAGCCATACTTGATGATAGTTGGTGGTAATGATCAGTACACAAATCCCACTTGGCTCACCAAATTTTGTTCTTCTAGGTTGAAGCGTTCGTCTACAGTAGCAGTTTTTATATTTAGGTTTCCCTCTGTTCTCTCCTATATAGATAGATGAATTTGGAAATCTAAATCCAACATGGTTTGTAGTAGCTCTTTGAAACTCGACAAAATAAAGGAGTTCTCAGTTTTGTCTCTAAGGTTTGTTTCCTCTTCAAGTAGCGCTAGGCACAGACTGTGGAAAAGCACTTTCATTGAGAGGGGTTGCCAAGCTTCTAAGAAATTACGAGTTCCGAAATACCAGCAAATATTTTTTCACCCAATCTTGATGATACTTGGTGGTAATGATCAGTACACAAATCCCACTTGGCTCACCAAATTTTGTTCTTCTAGGTTGAAGCGTTCGTCTACAGTAGCAGTTTTTATATTTAGGTTTCCCTCTGTTCTCTCCTATATAGATAGAAGAATTTGGAACACTAAATCCAACAGGGTTTATAGTAGCTCTTTGAAACTTGACAAAATAAAGGAGTTCTCAGTTTTCTCTCTATGGTTTGTTTCCTCTTCAAGTAGCCCTAGGCACAGACTGTGGAAAAGCACATTCATTGAGAGTGGTTGCCAGGCTTCTAAGAAATTACAAGTTTCCGCAATACCAGCAAATATTTTTTCACCAAATCTTGATGATTCTTGGTGGTAATGATCACTACACAAATCCCACTAGGCTCACCAAATTTTGTTCTTCTAGGTTGAAACGTTCGTCTACAGTAGCTGTTTTTATATTTAGGTTTCTCTCTGTTCTCTCCTATATAGATAGATGAATTTGGAACTCTAAATCCAACATGGATTGTAGTAGCTCTTTGAAACTTGACAAAATAAAGGAGTTCTCAGTTTTGTCTCTATGGTTTGTTTCCTCTTCAAGTAGCCCTAGGCACAGACTGTGGAAAAGCACTTTCATTGAGAGGGGTTGCCAAGCTTTTAAGAAATAACTAGTTTCCGAAATACCAGCAAAAATTTTTTCACCCAATCTTGATGATTCTTGGTGGTAATGATCAGTACACAGATCCCACTTGGCTCACCAAATTTTGTTCTTCTAGGTTGAAGGGTTCGTCTACAGTAGCAGTTTTTATATTTAGGTTTCACTCTTTTCTCTCATATATAGATAGATGAATTTGGAACTCTAAATCCAACATGGTTTGTAGTAGCTCTTTGAAACTTGACAAAATAAAGGAGTTCTGAGTTTTGTCTCTATGGTTTGTTTCCTCTTCAAGTAGCCCTAGGCACAGACTGTGGAAGAGCCCTTTCATTGAGAGGGGTTGCCAAGCTTCTAAGAAATAATGAGTTTCCGAAATATCAGCAAATATTTTTTCACCCAATCTTGATGATAGTTGGTGGTAATGATCAGTACACTAATCCCACTTGGCTCACCAAATTTTGTTCTTCTAGGTTGAAGCGTTCGTCTACAGTAGCAGTTTTTATATTTAGGTTTCCCTCTGTTCTCTCCTATATAGATAGATGAATTTGGAACTCTAAATCCAACATGGTTTGTAGTAGCTGGTTGAAACTTGACAAAATAAAGTAGTTCTCCGTTTTGTCTCTATGGTTTGTTTCCTTTTCAAGTAGCCCTAGGCACAGACTGTGGAAAAGCACTTTCATTGAGAGGTGTTGCCAAGCTTCTAAGAAATTACGAATTTCCGAAATACCAGCAAATATTTTTTCACCCAATCTTGATGTTACTTGGTCGTAATGATCATTACACAAATCGCACTTGGCTCACCAAATTTTGTTCTTCTAGGTTGAAGCGTTCGTCTACCGTAGCAGTTTTGATATTTAGTTTTCCCTCTGTTCTCTCCTATATAGATAGATGAATTTGGAACTCTAAATCCAACATGGTTTGTAGTAGCTCTTTGAAACTTGACAAAATAATGGTTTTCTCAGTTTTGTCTCTATGGTTTCTTTCCTCTTCAAGAAGCCCTAGGCACACACTGTGGAAAAGCACATTCATTGAGAGGGGTTGCCATGATTCTAAGAAATAACGAGTTTCCGAAATACCAGCAAATATTTTTTCACCCAACCTTGATGATACTCGTTGCTAATGATCAGTACACATATCCCACTTGGCTCAACAAATTTTGTTCTTCTAGGTTGAAGCGTTCGTCTACAGTTGCAGTTTTTATATTTCGGTTTCCCTCTGTTCTCTCCTATATAGATAGATGAATTTGGAACTCTAAATCCAACAGGGTTTGTAGTAGCTCTTTGAAACTTGAAAAAATAAAGGAGTTCTCAGTTTTGTCTCTATGGTTTGTTTCCTCTTCAAGTAGCCCTAGGCACAGAGTGTGGAAAAGCACTTTTATTGACATGGGTTGCCAAGCTTCTAAGAAATTACGAGTTTCCGAAATACCAGCAAATATTTTTTAACCCAATCGTGATGATACTTGGTGGTAATGATCAGTACACAAATCCCACTTTGCTCACCAAATTTAGTTCTTCTAGGTTGAAGCATTCGTCTACAGTAGCTGTTTTTATATTTAGGTTTCTCTCTGTTCTCTCCTATATAGATAGATGAATTTGGAACTCTAAATCCAACATGGTTTGTAGTAGCTCTTTGAAACTTGACAAAATAATGGTTTTCTCAGTTTTGTCTCTATGGTTTCTTTCCTCTTCAAGAAGCCCTAGGCACACACTGTGGAAAAGCACTTTCCTTAGAGGGGTTGCCATGATTCTAAGAAATAACGAGTTTCCGAAATACCAGCAAATATTTTATCAGCCAATCTTGATGATACCTGTTGCTGATGATCAGTACACAAATCCCACTTGGCTCACCAAATTCTGTTCTTCTAGGTTGAAGCGTTCGTCTACAGTAGCAGTTTTTATGTTTTGGTTTCCCTCTGTTCTCTCCTATATAGATAGTTGAATTTGGAACTCTAAATCCAACATGGTTTGTAGTAGCTCTTTGAAACTTGACAAAATAAAGGAGTTCTCAGTTTTGTCTCTATGGTTTGTTTCCTCTTCAAGTAGCCCTAAGCACAGACTGTGGAAAGCACTTTCATTGAGATGGGTTGCCAAGCTTCTAAGAAATAACGAGTTTCCAAAATACCAGCAAATATTTTTTCACCCAATCTTGATGATACTTGGTGGTAATGATCAGTACACAAATCCCACTTGGCTCACCAAATTTTGTTCTTCTAGGTTGAAGCGTTCGTCTACAGTAGCTGTTTTTATATTTAGTTTTCACTCTGTTCTCTCCTATATAGATAGATGAATTTGGTACTCTAAATCCACCATGGATTGTAGTAGCTCCTTGAAACTTGACAAAATAAAGGAGTTCTCAGTTTTGTCTCTATGGTTTGTTTCCACTTCAAGTAGCCCTAGGCACAGACTGTGGAAAAGCACTTTCATTGAGAGGGGTTGCCAAGCTTTTAAGAAATTACGAATTTCCGAAATACCAGCAAATATTTTTTCACCCAATCTTGATGTTACTTGGTCGTAATGATCAGTACACAAATCCCACTTGGCTCACCAAATTTTGTTCTTCTAGGTTGAAGCGTTCGTCTACAGTAGCAGTTTTTATATTTAGGTTTCCCTCTGTTCTCTCCTATATAGATAGATGAATTTGGAACACTAAATCCAACAGGGTTTATAGTAGCTCTTTGAAACTTGACAAAATAAAGGAGTTCTCAGTTTTCTCTCTATGGTTTGTTTCCTCTTCAAGTAGCCCTAGGCACAGACTGTAGAAAAGCACTTTCATTGAGAGTGGTTGCCAGGCTTCTAAGAAATTACAAGTTTCCGAAATACCAGCAAATATTTTTTCACCCAATCTTGATGATACTTGGTGGTAATGATCAGTACACAAATCACACTAGGCTCACCAAATTTTGTTCTTCTAGGTTGAAGCGTTCGTCTACAGTAGCTGTTTTTATATTTAGGTTTCTCTCTGTTCTCTCCTATATAGATAGATGAATTTGGAACTCTAAATCCAACATGGATTGTAGTAGCTCTTTGAAACTTGACAAAATAAAGGAGTTCTCAGTTTTGTCTCTATGGTTTGTTTTCTCTTCAAGTAGCCATAGGCACAGACTGTGGAAAAGCACTTTCATTGAGAGGGGTTGCCAAGCTTTTAAGAAATAACAAGTTTCCGAAATACCAGCAAAAATTTTTTCACCCAATCTTGATGATACTTGGTGGTAATGATCAGTACACAGATCCCACTTGGCTCACCAAATTTTGTTCTTCTAGGTTGAAGCGTTCGTCTACAGTAGCAGTTTTTATATTTAGGTTTCACTCTTTTCTCTCATATATACATAGATGAATTTGGAACTCTAAATCCAACATGGTTTGTAGTAGCTCTTTGAAACTTGACAAAATAAAGGAGTTCTCAGTTTTGTCTCTATGGTTTGTTTCCTCTTCAAGTAGCCCTAGGCACAGACTGTGGAAAAGCACTTTCATTGAGAGGGGTTGCCAAGCTTCTAAGAAATAACGGGTTTCCAAAATACCAGGAAATATTTTTTCAGCCATACTTGATAATAGTTGGTGGTAATGATCAGTACACAAATCCCACTTGGCTCACCAAATTTTGTTCTTCTAGGTTGAAGCGTTCGTCTACAGTAGCAGTTTTTATATTTAGGTTTCCCTCTGTTCTCTCCTATATAGATAGATGAATTTGGAACTCTAAATCCAACATGGTTTGTAGTAGCTCTTTTAAACTTGACAAAATAAAGGAGTTCTCAGTTTTGTCTCTATGGTTTGTTTCCTCTTCAAGTAGCCCTAGGCACAGACTGTGGAAAAGCACTTTCATTGAGAGGGGTTGCCAAGCTTCTAAGAAATTACGAGTTTCCGAAATACCAGCAAATATTTTTTCACCCAATCTTGATGATACTTGGTGGTAATGATCAGTACACAAATCCCACTTGGCTCACCAAATTTTGTTCTTCTAGGTTGAAGCGTTCGTCTACAGTAGCAGTTTTTATATTTAGGTTTCCCTCTGTTCTCTCCTATATAGATAGAAGAATTTGGAACACTAAATCCAACAGGGTTTAAAATAGCTCTTTGAAACTTGACAAAATAAAGGAGTTCTCAGTTTTCTCTCTATGGTTTGTTTCCTCTTCAAGTAGCCCTAGGCACAGACTGTGGAAAAGCACATTCATTGAGAGTGGTTGCCAGGCTTCTAAGAAATTACAAGTTTCCGCAATACCAGCAAATATTTTTTCACCAAATCTTGATGATTCTTGGTGGTAATGATCACTACACAAATCCCACTAGGCTCACCAAATTTTGTTCTTCTAGGTTGAAACGTTCGTCTACAGTAGCTGTTTTTATATTTAGGTTTCTCTCTGTTCTCTCCTATATAGATAGATGAATTTGGAACTCTAAATCCAACATGGATTGTAGTAGCTCTTTGAAACTTGACAAAATAAAGGAGTTCTCAGTTTTGTCTCTATGGTTTGTTTCCTCTTCAAGTAGCCCTAGGCACAGACTGTGGAAAAGCACTTTCATTGAGAGGGGTTGCCAAGCTTTTAAGAAATAACTAGTTTCCGAAATACCAGCAAAAATTTTTTCACCCAATCTTGATGATTCTTGGTGGTAATGATCAGTACACAGATCCCACTTGGCTCACCAAATTTTGTTCTTCTAGGTTGAAGCGTTCGTCTACAGTAGCAGTTTTTATATTTAGGTTTCACTCTTTTCTCTCATATATAGATAGATGAATTTGGAACTCTAAATCCAACATGGTTTGTAGTAGCTCTTTGAAACTTGACAAAATAAAGGAGTTCTGAGTTTTGTCTCTATGGTTTGTTTCCTCTTCAAGTAGCCCTAGGCACAGACTGTGGAAGAGCCCTTTCATTGAGAGGGGTTGCCAAGCTTCTAAGAAATAATGAGTTTCCGAAATATCAGCAAATATTTTTTCACCCAATCTTGATGATAGTTGGTGGTAATGATCAGTACACTAATCCCACTTGGCTCACCAAATTTTGTTCTTCTAGGTTGAAGCGTTCGTCTACAGTAGCAGTTTTTATATTTAGATTTCCCTCTGTTCTCTCCTATATAGATAGATGAATTTGGAACTCTAAATCCAACATGGTTTGTAGTAGCTGGTTGAAACTTGACAAAATAAAGTAGTTCTCCGTTTTGTCTCTATGGTTTGTTTCCTTTTCAAGTAGCCCTAGGCACAGACTGTGGAAAAGCACTTTCATTGAGAGGTGTTGCCAAGCTTCTAAGAAATTACGAATTTCCGAAATACCAGCAAATATTTTTTCACCCAATCTTGATGTTACTTGGTCGTAATGATCATTACACAAATCGCACTTGGCTCACCAAATTTTGTTCTTCTAGGTTGAAGCGTTCGTCTACCGTAGCAGTTTTGATATTTAGTTTTCCCTCTGTTCTCTCCTATATAGATAGATGAATTTGGAACTCTAAATCCAACATGGTTTGTAGTAGCTCTTTGAAACTTGACAAAATAATGGTTTTCTCAGTTTTGTCTCTATGGTTTCTTTCCTCTTCAAGAAGCCCTAGGCACACACTGTGGAAAAGCACTTTCATTGAGAGGGGTTGCCATGATTCTAAGAAATAACGAGTTTCCGAAATACCAGCAAATATTTTTTCACCCAATCTTGATGATACTCGTTGCTAATGATCAGTACACATATCCCACTTGGCTCAACAAATTTTGTTCTTCTAGGTTGAAGCGTTCGTCTACAGTAGCAGTTTTTATATTAGGTTTCCCTCTGTTCTCTCCTATATAGATAGATGAATTTGGAACTCTAAATCCAACACGGTTTGTAGTAGCTCTTTGAAACTTGAAAAAATAAAGGAGTTCTCAGTTTTGTCTCTATGGTTTGTTTCCTCTTCAAGTAGCCCTAGGCACAGAGTGTGGAAAAGCACTTTTATTGAGATGGGTTGCCAAGCTTCTAAGAAATTACGAGTTTCTGAAATACCAGCAAATATTTTTTAACCCAATCGTGATGATACTTGGTGGTAATGATCAGTACACAAATCCCACTTTGCTCACCAAATTTAGTTCTTCTAGGTTGAAGCATTCGTCTACAGTAGCAGTTTTTATATATAGGTTTCATTCTGTTCTCTCCTATTTAGATAGATGAATTTGGAACTCTAAATCCAACATGGTTTGTAGTAGCTCTTTGAAACTTGACAAAATAAAGGAGTTCTCAGTTTTGTCTCTATGGTTTGTTTCCTCTTCAAGTAGCCCTAGGCACAGACTGTGGAAAAACACTTTCATTGAGAGGGGTTGCCAAGCTTCTAAGAAATAACGAGTTTCCGAAATACCAGCAAATATTTTTTCAGCCATTCTTGATGATACCTGTTGCTGATGATCAGTACACAAATCCCACTTGGCTCACCAAATTCTGTTCTTCTAGGTTGAAGCATTCGTCTACAGTAGCAGTTTTTATATTTAGGTTTCCCTCTGTTCTCTCCTGTATAGATAGATGAATTTGGAACTCTAAATCCAACATGGCTTGTAGTAGCTCTTTGAAAATTGACAAAATAAAGGAGTTCTCAGTTTTGTCTCTATAGATTGTTTTCTCTTCAAGTAGCCCTAGGCACACACTGTGGAAAAGCAGTTTCATTGAGAGGGGTTGCCAAGCTTCGAAGAAATAACGAGTTTCCAAAATACCAGCAAATATTTTTTCACCCAATCTTGATGATACTTGGTGGTAATGATCAGTACACAAATCCCACTTGGCTCACCAAATTTTGTTCTTCTAGGTTGAAGCGTTCGTCTACAGTAGCGGTTTTTATATTTAGGTTTCCCTCTGTTCTCTCCTATATAGATAGATGAATTTGGAACTCTAAATCCAACATGTTTTGTAGTAGCTCTTTGAATCTTGACAAAATAAAGGAGTTCTCAGTTTTGTCTGTATGGTTTGTTTCCTCTTCAAGTAGCCCTAGGCACAGACTGTGGAAAGCACTTTCATTGAGATGGGTTGCCAAGCTTCTAAGAAATAACGAGTTTCCGAAATACCAGCAAATATTTTTTCACCCAATCTTGATGATTATTGGTGGTAATGATCAGGACACAAATCCCAGTTGGCTCACCAAATTTTGTACTTCTAGGTTGAAGCGTTCGTCTACAACAGCAGTTTTTATATTTAGGTTTCCCTCTGTTCTCTCCTATATAGATAGATGAATTTGGAACACTAAATCCAACAGGGTTTATAGTAGCTCTTTGAACTTGACAAAATAAAGGAGTTCTCAGTTTTCTCTCTATGGATTGTTTTCTCTTCAAGTAGCCCTAGGCACACACTGTGGAAAAGCAGTTTCATTGAGAGGGGTTGCAAGCTTCTTAGAAATAACGATTTTCCGAAATACCAGCAAATATTTTTTCACCCAATCTTGATGATACTTGCTGGTAATGATCAGTACACAAATTCCACTTGGCTCACCAAATTCTGTTCTTCTAGGTTGAAGCATTCGTCTACAGTAGCAGTTTTTATATTTAGGTTTCCCTCTGTTCTCTCCTATATTGATAGATGAATTTGGAACACTAAATCCAACAGGGTTTATAGTAGCTCTTTGAAACTTGACAAAATAAAGGAGTTCTCAGTTTTGTCTCTATTGTTTGTTTCCTCTTCAAGTAGTCCTAGGCACAGACTGTGGAAAAGCACTTTCATTGAGAGGGGTTGCCAAGCTTCTAAGAAATTACGAGTTTCCGAAATACCAGCAAATATTTTTTCACCCAATCTTGATGATACTTGGTGGTAATGATCAGTACACAAATCCCACTTGGCTCACCAAATTTTGTTCTTCTAGGTTGAAGCGTTCGTCTACAGTAGCAGTTTTTATATTTAGGTTTTCCTCTGTTCTCTCCTGTATAGATAGATGAATTTGGAACTCTAAATCCAACAGGGTTTGTAGTAGCTCTTTGAAAATTGACAAAATAAAGGAGTTCTCAGTTTTGTCTCTATGGATTGTTTTCTCTTCAAGTAGCCCTAGGCACACACTGTGGAAAAGCAGTTTCATTGAGAGGGGTTGCCAAGCTTCTAAGAAATAACGAGTTTCCGAAATACCAGGAAATATTTTTTCACCCAATCTTGATGATACTTGGTGGTAATGATCAGTACACAAATCCCACTTGGCTCAACAAATTTTGTTCTTCTAGGTTGAAGCGTTCGTCTACAGTAGCAGTTTTTATATTTAGGTTTCCCTCTGTTCTCTCCTGTATAGATAGATGAATTTGGAACTCTAAATCCAACATGGTTTGTAGTAGCTCTTTGAAACTTGACAAAATAAAGGAGTTCTCAGTTTTGTCTCTATGGTTTGTTTCCTCTTCAAGTAGCCCTAGGCACAGACTGTGGAAAGCACTTTAATTGAGAGGGGTTGCCAAGCTTCTACGAAATATCGAGTTTCCGAAATACCAGCAAATATTTTTTCACCCAATCTTGATGATACTTGGTGGTAATGATCAGTACACAAATCCCACTTGGCTCACCAAATTTTGTTCTTCTAGGTTGAAGCGTTCATCTACAGTAGCAGTTTTTATATTTAGGTTTCCCTCTGTTCTCTCCTATATAGATAGATGAATTTGGAACTCTAAATCCAACATGGTTGGTAGTAGCTCTTTGAAACTTGACAAAATAAAGGAGTTCTCAGTTTTGTCTCTATGGTTTGTTTCCTCTTCAAGTAGCCCTAGGCACAGACTGTGGAAAAGCACTTTCATTGAGAGGGGTTGCCAAGCTTCTAAGAAATATCGAGTTTCCGAAATACCAGCAAATATTTTTTCACCCAATCTTGATGATACTAGGTGGTAATGATCAGTAAACAAATCCCACTTTGCTCACCAAATTTTGTTCTGCTAGGTTGAAGCATTCGTCTACAGTAGCAGTTTTTATAAATAGGTTTCATTCTGTTCTCTGCTATTTAGATACATGAATTTGGAACTCTAAATCCAACATGGTTTTTTTAGCTCTTTGAAACTTGACAAAATAAAGGAGTTCTCAGTTTTGTCTCTATGGTTTGTTTCCTCTTCAAGTAGCCCTAGGCACAGACTGTGGAAAAGCACTTTCATTGAGAGGGGTTGCCAAGCGTCTAAGAAATTACGAGTTTCTGAAATACCAGCAAATATTTTTTAACCCAATCGTGATGATACTTGGTGGTAATGATCAGTACACAAATCCCACTTTGCTCACCAAATTTAGTTCTTCTAGGTTGAAGCATTCGTCTACAGTAGCAGTTTTTATATATAGGTTTCATTCTGTTCTCTCCTATTTAGATAGATGAATTTGGAACTCTAAATCCAACATGGTTTGTAGTAGCTCTTTGAAACTTGACAAAATAAAGGAGTTCTCAGTTTTGTCTCTATGGTTTGTTTCATCTTCAAGTAGCCCTAGGCACAGACTGTGGAAAAACACTTTCATTGAGAGGGGTTGCCAAGCTTCTAAGAAATAACGAGTTTCCGAAATACCAGCAAATATTTTTTCAGCCATTCTTGATGATACCTGTTGCTGATGATCAGTACACAAATCCCACTTGGCTCACCAAATTCTGTTCTTCTAGGTTGAAGCATTCGTCTACAGTAGCAGTTTTTATATTTAGGTTTCCCTCTGTTCTCTCCTGTATAGATAGATGAATTTGGAACTCTAAATCCAACATGGCTTGTAGTAGCTCTTTGAAAATTGACAAAATAAAGGAGTTCTCAGTTTTGTCTCTATAGATTGTTTTCTCTTCAAGTAGCCCTAGGCACACACTGTGGAAAAGCAGTTTCATTGAGAGGGGTTGCCAAGCTTCGAAGAAATAACGAGTTTCCAAAATACCAGCAAATATTTTTTCACCCAATCTTGATGATACTTGGTGGTAATGATCAGTACACAAATCCCACTTGGCTCACCAAATTTTGTTCTTCTAGGTTGAAGCGTTCGTCTACAGTAGCGGTTTTTATATTTAGGTTTCCCTCTGTTCTCTCCTATATAGATAGATGAATTTGGAACTCTAAATCCAACATGTTTTGTAGTAGCTCTTTGAATCTTGACAAAATAAAGGAGTTCTCAGTTTTGTCTTTATGGTTTGTTTCCTCTTCAAGTAGCCCTAGGCACAGACTGTGGAAAGCACTTTCATTGAGATGGGTTGCCAAGCTTCTAAGAAATAACGAGTTTCCGAAATACCAGCAAATATTTTTTCACCCAATCTTGATGATTATTGGTGGTAATGATCAGGACACAAATCCCAGTTGGCTCACCAAATTTTGTACTTCTAGGTTGAAGCGTTCGTCTACAACAGCAGTTTTTATATTTAGGTTTCCCTCTGTTCTCTCCTATATAGATAGATGAATTTGGAACACTAAATCCAACAGGGTTTATAGTAGCTCTTTGAACTTGACAAAATAAAGGAGTTCTCAGTTTTCTCTCTATGGATTGTTTTCTCTTCAAGTAGCCCTAGGCACACACTGTGGAAAAGCAGTTTCATTGAGAGGGGTTGCAAGCTTCTTAGAAATAACGATTTTCCGAAATACCAGCAAATATTTTTTCACCCAATCTTGATGATACTTGCTGGTAATGATCAGTACACAAATTCCACTTGGCTCACCAAATTCTGTTCTTCTAGGTTGAAGCATTCGTCTACAGTAGCAGTTTTTATATTTAGGTTTCCCTCTGTTCTCTCCTATATTGATAGATGAATTTGGAACACTAAATCCAACAGGGTTTATAGTAGCTCTTTGAAACTTGACAAAATAAAGGAGTTCTCAGTTTTGTCTCTATTGTTTGTTTCCTCTTCAAGTAGTCCTAGGCACAGACTGTGGAAAAGCACTTTCATTGAGAGGGGTTGCCAAGCTTCTAAGAAATTACGAGTTTCCGAAATACCAGCAAATATTTTTTCACCCAATCTTGATGATACTTGGTGGTAATGATCAGTACACAAATCCCACTTGGCTCACCAAATTTTGTTCTTCTAGGTTGAAGCGTTCGTCTACAGTAGCAGTTTTTATATTTAGGTTTTCCTCTGTTCTCTCCTGTATAGATAGATGAATTTGGAACTCTAAATCCAACATGGTTTGTAGTAGCTCTTTGAAAATTGACAAAATAAAGGAGTTCTCAGTTTTGTCTCTATGGATTGTTTTCTCTTCAAGTAGCCCTAGGCACACACTGTGGAAAAGCAGTTTCATTGAGAGGGGTTGCCAAGCTTCTAAGAAATAACGAGTTTCCGAAATACCAGCAAATATTTTTTCACCCAATCTTGATGATACTTGGTGGTAATGATCAGTACACAAATCCCACTTGGCTCACCAAATTTTGTTCTTCTAGGTTGAAGCGTTCGTCTACAGTAGCAGTTTTTATATTTAGGTTTCCCTCTGTTCTCTCCTGTATAGATAGATGAATTTGGAACTCTAAATCCAACATGGTTTGTAGTAGCTCTTTGAAACTTGACAAAATAAAGGAGTTCTCAGTTTTGTCTCTATGGTTTGTTTCCTCTTCAAGTAGCCCTAGGCACAGACTGTGGAAAGCACTTTAATTGAGAGGGGTTGCCAAGCTTCTACGAAATATCGAGTTTCCGAAATACCAGCAAATATTTTTTCACCCAATCTTGATGATACTTGGTGGTAATGATCAGTACACAAATCCCACTTGGCTCACCAAATTTTGTTCTTCTAGGTTGAAGCGTTCATCTACAGTAGCAGTTTTTATATTTAGGTTTCCCTCTGTTCTCTCCTATATAGATAGATGAATTTGGAACTCTAAATCCAACATGGTTGGTAGTAGCTCTTTGAAACTTGACAAAATAAAGGAGTTCTCAGTTTTGTCTCTATGGTTTGTTTCCTCTTCAAGTAGCCCTAGGCACAGACTGTGGAAAAGCACTGTCATTGAGAGGGGTTGCCAAGCTTCTAAGAAATATCGAGTTTCCGAAATACCAGCAAATATTTTTTCACCCAATCTTGATGATACTAGGTGGTAATGATCAGTAAACAAATCCCACTTTGCTCACCAAATTTTGTTCTGCTAGGTTGAAGCATTCGTCTACAGTAGCAGTTTTTATAAATAGGTTTCATTCTGTTCTCTCCTATTTAGATAGATGAATTTGGAACTCTAAATCCAACATGGTTTTTTTAGCTCTTTGAAACTTGACAAAATAAAGGAGTTCTCAGTTTTGTCTCTATGGTTTGTTTCCTCTTCAAGTAGCCCTAGGCACAGACTGTGGAAAAGCACTTTCATTGAGAGGGGTTGCCAAGCGTCTAAGAAATAACGAGTTTCCGAAATACCAGCAAATATTTTTTCAGCCAATCTTGATGATACCTGTTGCTGATGATCAGTACACAAATCCCACTTGGCTCACCAAATTTTGTTCTTCTAGGTTGAAGCGTTCATCTACAGTAGCAGTTTTTATATTTAGGTTTCCCTCTGTTCTCTCCTGTATAGATAGATGAATTTGGAACTCTAAATCCAACATGGTTTGTAGTAGCTCTTTGAAAATTGACAAAATAAAGGAGTTCTCAGTTTTGTCTCTATGGACTGTTTCCTCTTCAAGTAGCCCTAGGCACAGACTGTGGAAAAGCACTTTCATTGAGAGGGGTTGCCAAGCTTCTAAGAAATTACAATTTTCCGAAATACCAGCAAATATTTTTTCACCCAATCTTGATGATACTTGGTGGTAATGATCAGTACACAAATCCCACTTTGCTCACCAAATTTTGTTCTTCTAGGTTGAAGCGTTCGTCTACAGTAGCAGTTTTTATATATAGGTTTCCCTCTGTTCTCTCCTATATAGATAGATGAATTTGGAACTCTAAATCCAACATGGTTTGTAGTAGCTCTTTGAAACTTGACAAAATAAAGGAGTTCACAGTTTTGTCTCTATGGTTTGTTTCCTCTTCAAGTAGCCCTAGGCATAGACTGTGGAAAGCACTTTAATTGAGAGGGGTTGCCAAGCTTCTACGAAATATCGAGTTTCCGAAATACCAGCAAATATTTTTTCACCCAATCTTGATGATACTTGGTGGTAATGATCAGTACACAAATCCCACTTGGCTCACCAAATTTTGTTCTTCTAGGTTGAAGCGTTCGTCTACAGTAGCAGTTTTGATATTTAGGTTTCCCTCTGTTCTCTCCTATATACATAGATGAATTTGGAACTCTAAATCCAACATGGTTGGTAGTAGCTCTTTGAAACTTGACAAAATAAAGGAGTTCTCAGTTTTGTCTCTATGGTTTGTTTCCTCTTCAAGTAGCCCTAGGCACAGACTGTGGAAAAGCACTTTCATTGAGAGGGGTTGCCAAGCTTCTAAGAAATAAAGATTCCGAAATACCCGCAAATATTTTTTCACCCAATCCTGATGATAATTGGTGGTAATGAAGAGTACACAAATCCCACTTGGCTCACCAAATTTTGTTCTTCTAGGTTGAAGCGTTCGGCTACAGTAGCAGTTTTTATATTTAGGTTTCACTCTGTTCTCTCCTATATTGATAGATGAATTTGGAACTCTAAATCCAACATGGTTTGTAGTAGCTCTTTGAAACTTGACAAAATAAAGGAGTTCTCAGTTTTGTCTCTATGGTTTGTTTCCTCTTCAAGTAGCCCTAGGCACAGACTGTGGAAAAGCACTTTCATTGAGAGGGGTTGCCAAGCTTCTAAGAAATTACGAGTTTCCGAAATACCAGCAAATATTTTTTCACCCAATCTTGATGATACATGGTGGTTATGATCAGTACACAAATCCCACTTGGCTCACCAAATTTTGTTCTTCTAGTTTGAAGCGTTCGTCTACAGTAGCAGTTTTTATATTTAGGTTTCCCTCTGTTCTCTCCTGTATAGATAGATGAATTTGGAACTCTAAATCCAACATGGTTTTTAGTAGCTCTTTGAAAATTGACAAAATAAAGGAGTTCTCAGTTTTGTCTCTACGGATTGTTTCCTCTTCAAGTAGCCCTAGGCACACACAGTGGAAAAGCAGTTTCATTGAGAGGGGTTGCCAAGCTTCTAAGAAATAACGAGTTTCCGAAATACCAGCAAATATTTTTTCACCCAAACTTGATGATACTTGGTCGTAATGATCAGTACACAAATCCCACTTGGCTCACCAAATTTTGTTCTTCTAGGTTGAAGCGTTCGTCTACAGTCCAGTTTTTATATTTAGGTTTCCCTCTGTTCTCCCCTGTATAGATAGATGAATTTGGAACTCTAAATCCAACATGGTTTGTACTAGCTCTTTGAAAATTGACAAAATAAAGGAGTTCTCAGTTTTGTCTCTATGGATTGTTTCCTCTTCAAGTAGCCCTAGGCACAGACTGTGGAAAAGCACTTTCATTGAGAGGGGTTGCCAAGCTTCTAAGAAATTACGAGTTTCCGAAATACCAGCAAATATTTTTTCACCCAATCTTGATGATACTTGGTGGTAATGATCAGTACACAAATCCCACTTTGCTCACCAAATTTTGTTCTTCTAGGTTGAAGCGTTCGTCTACAGTAGCAGTTTTTATATTTACGTTTCCCTCTGTTCTCTCCTATATAGATAGATAAATTTAGAACTCTAAATCAAACATGGTTTGTAGTAGCTCTTTGAAACTTCACAAAATAAAGGAGTTCTCAGTTTTGTCTCTATGGTTTGTTTCCTCTTAAAGTAGCCCTAGGCACAGACTGTGGAAAGCACTTTCATTGAGATGGGTTGCCAAGCTTCTAAGAAATAAAGAGATTCCCAAATACCAGCAAATATTTTTTCAGCCAATCTTGATGATACCTGTTGCTGATGATCAGTACAGAAATCCCACTTGGCTCACCAAATTCTGTTCTTCTAGGTTCAAGCGTTCGTCTACAGTAGCAGTTTTTATATTTAGGTTTCCCTCTGTTCTCTCCTATATAGATAGATGAATTTGGAACTCTAAATCCAACATGGTTTGTAGTAGCTCTTTGAAACTTGACAAAATAAAGGAGTTCTCAGTTTTGTCTCTATGGTTTGTTTCCTCTTCAAGTAGCCCTAGGCACAGACTGTGGAAAAGCACTTTCATTGAGAGGGGTTGCCAAGCTTCTAAGAAATTACGAGTTTCCGAAATACCAGCAAATATTTTTTCACCCAATCTTGATGATACATGGTGGTTATGATCAGTACACAAATCCCACTTGGCTCACCAAATTTTGTTCTTCTAGTTTGAAGCGTTCGTCTACAGTAGCAGTTTTTATATTTAGGTTTCCCTCTGTTCTCTCCTGTATAGATAGATGAATTTGGAACTCTAAATCCAACATGGTTTTTAGTAGCTCTTTGAAAATTTACAAAATAAAGGAGTTCTCAGTTTTGTCTCTACGGATTGTTTCTTCTTCAAGTAGCCCTAGGCACACACAGTGGAAAAGCAGTTTCATTGAGAGGGGTTGCCAAGCTTCTAAGAAATAACGAGTTTCCGAAATACCAGCAAATATTTTTTCACCCAAACTTGATGATACTTGGTTGTAATGATCAGTACACAAATCCCACTTGGCTCACCAAATTTTGTTCTTCTAGGTTGAAGCGTTCGTCTACAGGCCAGTTTTTATATTTAGGTTTCCCTCTGTTCTCCCCTGTATAGATAGATGAATTTGGAACTCTAAATCCAACATGGTTTGTATTAGCTCTTTGAAACTTGACAAAATAAAGGCGTTCTCAGTTTTGTCTCTATGGTTTGTTTCGTCTTCAAGTAGCCCTAGGCACGGACTGTGGAAGCACTTTCATTGAGATGGGTTGCCAAGCTTCTAAGAAATAACGAGTTTCCAAAACACCAACAAATATTTTTTCTTCCAGTCCTGATGATACTTTTTGGTAATGATCAGTACACAAATCCCACTTGGCTCACCAAATTTTGTTCTTCTAGGTTGAAGCGTTCGTCTACAGTAGCAGTTTTTATATTTCGGTTTCCCTCTGTTCTCTCCTGTAAAAACAGATGAATTTGGAACTCTAAATCCAACATGGTTTGTATTAGCTCTTTGAAACTTGACAAAATACAGGCGTTCTCAGTTTTGTCTCTATGGATTGTTTCCTCTTCTATTTGCCCTAGGCACACAATGTGGAAAAGCACTTTCATTGAGAGGGGTTTGAAATCTTCTAAGAAATTATGAATTTCTGAAATACCAGCAAATATTTTTTCACCGAATCTTGATGATACTTGGTGGTAATGATGAGTACACAAATCCCACTTGGCTCACCAAATTTTGTTCTTCTAGGTTGAAGCGTTCGTCTACAGTAGCTGTTTTTATATTTCGGTTTCCCTCTGTTCTCTCCTGTATAGATAGATGAATTTGGAACTCTAAATCCAACATGGTTTGTAGTAGATCTTTGAAACTTGACAAAATAAAGGCGTTCTCAGTTTTGTCTCTATGGATTGTTTCCTCTTCTATTAGCCCTAGGCACACACTGTGGAAAAGCACTTTCATTGAGAGGGGTTGCCAAGCTTCTAAGAAATTATGAATTTCTGAAATACCAGCAAATATTTTTTCACCCAATCTTGATGATACTTGGTGGTAATGATCAGTACACAAATCCCAGTTTCCTCACCAAATTTTGTTCTTCTAGGTTGAAGCGTTCGTCTACAGTAGCAGTTTTTATATTTAGGTTTCCCTCTGTTCTCTCCTATATAGATAGATCAATTTGGAACTCTAAATCCAACATGGTTTGTAGTAGCTCTTTGAAACGTGAAAAATAAAGGAGTTCTCAGTTTTGTCTCTATGGTTTGTTTCCTCTTCAAGTAGCCCTAGGCACAGACTGTGGAAAAGCACTTTCATTGAGAGGGTTGCCAAGCTTCTAAGAAATTACTAGTTTCCGAAATACCAGCAAATATTTTTTCACCCAATCTTGATGATACTTGTTGCTAATGATCAGTACACAAATCCCACTTGGCTCACCAAATTTTGTTCTTCTAGGTTGAAGCGTTCGTCTACAGTAGCAGTTTTTATATCTAGGTTTCCCTCTGATCTCTCCTATATAGATAGATGAATTTGGAACTCTAAATCCAACATGGTTTGTAGTAGCTCTTTGAAACTTGACAAAATAAAGGAGTTCTCAGTTTTTTCTCTATAGTTTGTTTCCTCTTCAAGTAGTCCTAGGCACAGACTGTGGAAAACCACTTTCATTGAGAGGGGTTGCCAAGCTTCTACGAAATTACGAGTTTCCGAAATACCAGCAAATATTTTTTCACCCAATCTTGATGATACTTGTTGGTAATGATCAGTACAGAAATCCCACTTTGCTCACCAAATTTTGTTCTTCTAGGTTGAAGCATTCGTCTACAGTAGCAGTTTTTATATTTAGGTTTCCCTCTGTTCTCTCCTATTTAGATAGATGGATTTGGAACTCTAAATCCAACATGGATTGTAGTAGCTCTTTGAAACTTGACAAAATAAAGGAGTTCTCAGTTTTGTCTCTATGGTTTGTTTTGTCTTCAAGTAGCCCTAGGCACAGACTGTGGAAAAGCACTTTCATTGAGAGGGTTGCCAAGCTTCTAAGAAATTACAAGTTTCCGAAATACCAGCAAATATTTTTTCACCCAATCTTGATGATACTTGTTGCTAATGATCAGTACACAAATCCCACATGGCTCACCAAATTCTGTTCTTCTAGTTTGAAGCGTTCGTCTACAGTAGCAGTTTTTATATTTAGGTTTCACTCTGTTCTCTCCTATATAGATAGATGAATTTGGAACTCTAAATCCAACATGGTTTTTAGTAGCTCTTTGAAACTTGACAAAAAAAAAGGAGTTCTCAGTTTTGTCTCTATGGTTTGTTTCCTCTTCAAGTAGCCCTAGGCAAAGACTGTGGAAAACCACTTTCATTGAGAGGGGTTGCCAAGCTTCTAAGAAATAACGAGTTTCCGAAATACCAGCAAATATGTTTTCAGCCAATCTTGATGATACTTGTTGCTGATGATCAGTACACATATCCCACTTGGCTCACCAAATTCTGTTCTTCTAGGTTGAAGCGTTCGTCTACAGTAGCAGTTTTTATATTTAGGTTTCACTCTGTTCTCTCATATATAGATAGATGAATTTGGAACTCTAAATCCAACATGGTTTGTAGTAGCTCTTTGAAACTTGACAAAATAAAGGAGTTCTCAGTTTTGTCTCTATGGTTTGTTTCCTCTTCAAGTAGCCCTAGTCACAGACTGTGGAAAAGCACTTTCATTGAGAGGGTTGCCAAGCTTCTAAGAAATTACTAGTTTCCGAAATACCAGCAAATATTTTTCTCCCAATCTTGATGATACTTGTTGCTAATGATCAGTACACAAATCCCACTTGGCTCACCAAATTCTGTTCTTCTAGGTTGAAGCGTTCGTCTACAGTAGCAGTTTTTATATTTAGGTTTCACTCTGTTCTCTCCTATTTAGATAGATGAATTTGGAACTCTAAATCCAACATGGTTTGTAGTAGCTCTTTGAAACGTGAGAAAATAAAGGAGTTCTCAGTTTTGTCTCTATGGTTTGTTTCCTCTTCAAGTGGCCCTAGGCACAGACTGAGGAAAAGCATTTAATTTAATTGAGAGGGGTTGCCAAGCTTCTAAGAAATAACGAGTTTCAGAAACACCAGCAAATATTTTTTCAGCCAAACTTGATGATACTTGTTGCTGATGATCAGTACACAAATCCCACTTGGCTCACCAAATTCTGTTCTTCTAGGTTGAAGCGTTCGTCTACAGTAGCTGTTTTTTTATTTAGGTTTCCCTATGTTTTCTCCTATATACATAGATGAATTTGGAACTCTAAATCCAACATGGTTTGTAGTAGCTCTTTGAAACGTGAGAAAATAAAGGAGTTCTCAGTTTTGTCTCTATGGTTTGTTTCCTCTTCAAGTAGACCTAGGCACAGCCTGAGGAAAAGCACTTTCATTGAGAGGGGTTAGCAAGCTTCTAAGAAATAACGAGTTTCCGAAATACCAGCAAATATTTTTTCAGCCAATCTTGATGATACTTGTTGCTGATGATCAGTACACAAATCCCACTTGGCTCACCAAATTCTGTTCTTCTAGGTTGAAGCGTTCGTCTACAGTAGCAGTTTTTATATTTAGGTTTCTCTCTGTTCTCTCATATATAGATAGATGAATTTGGAAATCTAAATTCAACATGGTTTGTAGTAGCTCCTTGAAACTTGACAAAATAAAGGAGTTCTCAGTTTTGTCTCTATGGTTTGTTTTTTCTTCAAGTAGCCCTAGGCACAGACTGTGGAAAAGCACTTTAATTGAGAGGGGTATCCAAGCTTCTAAGAAATTACAAGTTTCCGAAATACCAGCAAATATTTTTTCACCCAATCTTGATGATACTTGTTGCTAATGATCAGTACACAAATCCCACTTGGCTCACCAAATTTTGTTCTTCTAGGTTGAAGCGTTCATCTACAGTAGCAGTTTTTATATCTAGGTTTCCCTCTGATCTCTCCTATATAGATAGATGAATTTGGAACACTAAATCCAACATGGTTTGTAGTAGCTCTTTGAAACTTGACAAAATAAAGGAGTTCTCAGTTTTGTCTCTATAGTTTGTTTCCTCTTCAAGTAGCCCTAGGCACAGACTGTGGAAAACCACTTTCATTGAGAGGGGTTGCCAAGCTTCTATGAAATTACGAGTTTCCGAAATACCAGCAAATATTTTTTCACCCAATCTTGATGATACTTGGTGGTAATGATCAGTACAGAAATCCCACTTTGCTCACCAAATTTTGTTCTTCTAGGTTGAAGCATTCGTCTACAGTAGCAGTTTTTATATTTAGGTTTCCCTCTGTTCTCTCCTCTTTAGATAAATGAATTTGGAACTCTAAATCCAACATGGTTTTTAGTAGCTCTTTGAAACTTGACAAAATAAAGGAGTTCTCAGTTTTGTCTCTATGGTTTGTTTCCTCTTCAAGTAGCCCTAGGCACAAACTGAGGAAAAGCATTTAATTGAGAGGGGTTGCCAAGCTTCTAAGAAATATGGAGTTTCCGAAATACCAGCAAATATTTTTTTAGCCAAACTTGATGATACTTGTTGCTGATGATCAGTACACAAATCCCACTTGGCTCACCAAATTCTGTTCTTCTAGGTTGAAGCGTTCGTCTACAGTAGCAGTTTTTTTATTTAGGTTTCCCTCTGTTTTCTCCTATATAGATAGATGAATTTGGAACTCTAAATCCCACATGGTTTGTAGTAGCTCTTTGAAACGTGACAAAATAAAGGAGTTCTCAGTTTTGTCTCTATGGTTTGTTTCCTCTTCAAGTAGCCCTAGGCACAGACTGAGGAAAAGCACTTTCATTGAGAGGGGTTGCCAAGCTTCTAAGAAATATCGAGTTTCCGAAATACCAGCAAATATTTTTTCAGCCAATCTTGATGATACTTGGTGGTAATGATCAGTACACAAATCCCACTTGGCTCACCAAATTCTGTTCTTCTAGGTTGAAGCGTTCGTCTAGAGTAGCAGTTTTTATATTTAGGTTTCACTCTGTTCTCTCATATATAGATAGATGAATTTGGAAATCTAAATCCAACATGGTTTTTAGTAGCTCTTTGAAACTTGACAAAATAAAGGAGTTCTCAGTTTTGTCTCTATGGTTTGTTTTTTCTTCAAGTAGCCCTAGGCACAGACTGTGGAAAAGTACTTTAATTGAGAGGGGTATCCAACTTCTAAGAATTTACAAGTTTCCGAAATACCAGCAAATATTTTTTCACCCAATCTTGATGATACTTGTTGCTAATGATCAGTACACAAATCCCACTTGGCTCACCAAATTTTGTTCTTCTAGGTTGAAGCGTTCGTCTACAGTAGCAGTTTTTATATCTAGGTTTCCCTCTGATCTCTCCTATATAGATAGATGAATTTGGAACACTAAATCCAACATGGTTTGTAGTAGCTCTTTGAAACTTGACAAAATAAAGGAGCTCTCAGTTTTGTCTCTATAGTTTGTTTCCTCTTCAAGTAGCCCTAGGCACAGACTGTGGAAAACCACTTTCATTGAGAGGGGTTGCCAAGCTTCTATGAAATTACGAGTTTCCGAAATACCAGCAAATATTTTTTCACCCAATCTTGATGATACTTGGTGGTAATGATCAGTACAGAAATCCCACTTTGCTCACCAAATTTTGTTCTTCTAGGTTGAAGCATTCGTCTACAGTAGCAGTTTTTATATTTAGGTTTCCCTCTGTTCTCTCCTCTTTAGATAAATGAATTTGGAACTCTAAATCCAACATGGTTTTTAGTAGCTCTTTGAAACTTGACAAAATAAAGGAGTTCTCAGTTTTGTCTCTATGGTTTGTTTCCTCTTCAAGTAGCCCTAGGCACAAACTGAGGAAAAGCATTTAATTGAGAGGGGTTGCCAAGCTTCTAAGAAATAACGAGTTTCCGAAATACCAGCAAATATTTTTTTAGCCAAACTTGATGATACTTGTTGCTGATGATCAGTACACAAATCCCACTTGGCTCACCAAATTTTGTTCTTCTAGGTTGAAGCGTTCGTCTACAGTAGCAGTTTTTATATTTAGGTTTCTCTCTGTTCTCTCCTATATAGATAGATGAATTTGGAACTCTAAATCCCACATGGTTTGTAGTAGCTCTTTGAAACTTAACAAAAAAAAAGTAGTTCTCAATTTTGTCTCTATGGTTTGTTTCCTCTTCAAGTAGCCCTAGGCACAGACTGTGGAAAAGCACTTTCATTGAGAGGGGTTGCCAAGCTTCTAAGAAATAACGAGTTTCCGAAATACCAGCAAATATTTTTTCAGCCAATCTTGATGATACCTGTTGCTGATGATCAGTACACAAATCCCACTTGGCTCACCAAATTCTGTTCTTCTACGTTGAAGCGTTCGTCTACAGTAGCAGTTTTTATATTTAGGTTTTCCTGTGTTCTCTCCTATATAGATAGATGAATTTGGAACTGTAAATCCAACATGGTTTGTAGTAGCTCTTTGAAACGTGAAAAAATTAAGGAGTTCTCAGTTTTGACTCTATGGTTTGTTTCCTCTTCAAGTAGCCCTAGTCACAGACTGTGTAAAAGAACTTTCATTGAGAGGGTTGCCAAGCTTCTAAGAAATTACTAGTTTCCGAAATACCAGCAAATATTTTTTCACCCAATCTTGATGATACTTGTTGCTAATGATCAGTACAGAAATCCCACTTTGCTCACCAAATTTTGTTCTTCTAGGTTGAAGCATTCGTCTACAGTAGCAGTTTTTATATTTAGGTTTCCCTCTGTTCTCTCCTCTTTAGATAAATGAATTTGGAACTCTAAATCCAACATGGTTTTTAGTAGCTCTTTGAAACTTGACAAAATAAAGGAGTTCTCAGTTTTGTCTCTATGGTTTGTTTCCTCTTCAAGTAGCCCTAGGCACAAACTGAGGAAAAGCATTTAATTGAGAGGGGTTGCCAAGCTTCTAAGAAATAACGAGTTTCCGAAATACCAGCAAATATTTTTTTAGCCAAACTTGATGATACTTGTTGCTGATGATCAGTACACAAATCCCACTTGGCTCACCAAATTTTGTTCTTCTAGGTTGAAGCGTTCGTCTACAGTAGCAGTTTTTATATTTAGGTTTCTCTCTGTTCTCTCCTATATAGATAGATGAATTTGGAACTCTAAATCCCACATGGTTTGTAGTAGCTCTTTGAAACTTAACAAAAAAAAAGTAGTTCTCAATTTTGTCTCTATGGTTTGTTTCCTCTTCAAGTAGCCCTAGGCACAGACTGTGGAAAAGCACTTTCATTGAGAGGGGTTGCCAAGCTTCTAAGAAATAACGAGTTTCCGAAATACCAGCAAATATTTTTTCAGCCAATCTTGATGATACCTGTTGCTGATGATCAGTACACAAATCCCACTTGGCTCACCAAATTCTGTTCTTCTACGTTGAAGCGTTCGTCTACAGTAGCAGTTTTTATATTTAGGTTTTCCTGTGTTCTCTCCTATATAGATAGATGAATTTGGAACTGTAAATCCAACATGGTTTGTAGTAGCTCTTTGAAACGTGAAAAAATAAAGGAGTTCTCAGTTTTGACTCTATGGTTTGTTTCCTCTTCAAGTAGCCCTAGTCACAGACTGTGTAAAAGAACTTTCATTGAGAGGGTTGCCAAGCTTCTAAGAAATTACTAGTTTCCGAAATACCAGCAAATATTTTTTCACCCAATCTTGATGATACTTGTTGCTAATGATCAGTACACAAATCCCACTTGGCTCACCAAATTTTGCTCTTCTAGGTTGAAGCGTTGGTCTACAGTAGCAGTTTTTATATCTAGGTTTCCCTCTGATCTCTCCTATATAGATAGATGAATTTGGAATTCTAAATCCAACATGGTTTGTAGTAGCTCTTTGAAACTTGACAAAATAAAGGAGTTCTCAGTTTTGTCTCTATGGTTTGTTTCCTCTTGAAATAGCCCTAGGCACAGACTGTGGAAAAGCACTTTCATTGAGAGGGTTTGCCAAGCTTCTAAGAAATAACGAGTTTCCGAAATACCAGCAAATATTTTTTCAGCCAATCTCGATGATACTTGTTGCTGATGATCAGTACACAAATCCCACTTGGCTCACCAAATTCTGTTCTTCTACGTTGAAGCGTTCGTCTACAGTAGCAGTTTTTATATTTAGGTTTCCCTCTGTTCTCTCCTATTTAGATAGATGAATTTGGAACTCTAAATCCAACATGGTTTGTAGTAGCTCTTTGAAACTTGACAAAATAAAGGAGTTCTCAGTTTTGTCTCTATGGTTTGTTTCCTCTTCAAGTAGCCCTAGGCACAGACTGTGGAGGAACTTTCATTGAGATGGGTTGCCAAGCTTCTAAGAAATAACGAGTTTCCAAAATACCAGCAGATATTTTTTCACCCAGTCCTGATGATACTTTTTGGTAATGATCAGTACACAAATCCCACTTGGCTCACCAAATTTTGTTCTTCTAGGTTGAAGCGTTCGTCTACAGTAGCAGTTTTTATATTTCGGTTTCCCTCTGTTCTCTCCTGTATAGATAGATGAATTTGGAACTCTAAATCCAACATGGTTTGTAGTAGCTCTTTGAAACGTGACAAAATAAAGGAGTTCTCAGTTTTGTCTCTATGGTTTGTTTCCTCTTCAAGTAGCCCTAGGCACAGACTGAGGAAAAGCACTTTCATTGAGAGGGGTTGCCAAGCTTCTAAGAAATATCGAGTTTCCGAAATACCAGCAAATATTTTTTCAGCCAATCTTGATGATACTTGGTGGTAATGATCAGTACACAAATCCCACTTGGCTCACCAAATTCTGTTCTTCTAGGTTGAAGCGTTCGTCTAGAGTAGCAGTTTTTATATTTAGGTTTCACTCTGTTCTCTCATATATAGATAGATGAATTTGGAAATCTAAATCCAACATGGTTTTTAGTAGCTCTTTGAAACTTGACAAAATAAAGGAGTTCTCAGTTTTGTCTCTATGGTTTGTTTTTTCTTCAAGTAGCCCTAGGCACAGACTGTGGAAAAGTACTTTAATTGAGAGGGGTATCCAACTTCTAAGAATTTACAAGTTTCCGAAATACCAGCAAATATTTTTTCACCCAATCTTGATGATACTTGTTGCTAATGATCAGTACACAAATCCCACTTGGCTCACCAAATTTTGTTCTTCTAGGTTGAAGCGTTCGTCTACAGTAGCAGTTTTTATATCTAGGTTTCCCTCTTATCTCTCCTATATAGATAGATGAATTTGGAACACTAAATCCAACATGGTTTGTAGTAGCTCTTTGAAACTTGACAAAATAAAGGAGCTCTCAGTTTTGTCTCTATAGTTTGTTTCCTCTTCAAGTAGCCCTAGGCACAGACTGTGGAAAACCACTTTCATTGAGAGGGGTTGCCAAGCTTCTATGAAATTACGAGTTTCCGAAATACCAGCAAATATTTTTTCACCCAATCTTGATGATACTTGGTGGTAATGATCAGTACAGAAATCCCACTTTGCTCACCAAATTTTGTTCTTCTAGGTTGAAGCATTCGTCTACAGTAGCAGTTTTTATATTTAGGTTTCCCTCTGTTCTCTCCTCTTTAGATAAATGAATTTGGAACTCTAAATCCAACATGGTTTTTAGTAGCTCTTTGAAACTTGAAAAAATAAAGGAGTTCTCAGTTTTGTCTCTATGGTTTGTTTCCTCTTCAAGTAGCCCTAGGCACAAACTGAGGAAAAGCATTTAATTGAGAGGGGTTGCCAAGCTTCTAAGAAATAACGAGTTTCCGAAATACCAGCAAATATTTTTTTAGCCAAACTTGATGATACTTGTTGCTGATGATCAGTACACAAATCCCACTTGGCTCACCAAATTTTGTTCTTCTAGGTTGAAGCGTTCGTCTACAGTAGCAGTTTTTATATTTAGGTTTCTCTCTGTTCTCTCCTATATAGATAGATGAATTTGGAACTCTAAATCCCACAATGGTTTGTAGTAGCTCTTTGAAACTTAACAAAAAAAAAGTAGTTCTCAATTTTGTCTCTATGGTTTGTTTCCTCTTCAAGTAGCCCTAGGCACAGACTGTGGAAAAGCACTTTCATTGAGAGGGGTTGCCAAGCTTCTAAGAAATAACGAGTTTCCGAAATACCAGCAAATATTTTTTCAGCCAATCTTGATGATACCTGTTGCTGATGATCAGTACACAAATCCCACTTGGCTCACCAAATTCTGTTCTTCTACGTTGAAGCGTTCGTCTACAGTAGCAGTTTTTATATTTAGGTTTTCCTGTGTTCTCTCCTATATAGATAGATGAATTTGGAACTGTAAATCCAACATGGTTTGTAGTAGCTCTTTGAAACGTGAAAAAATTAAGGAGTTCTCAGTTTTGACTCTATGGTTTTTTTCCTCTTCAAGTAGCCCTAGTCACAGACTGTGTAAAAGAACTTTCATTGAGAGGGTTGCCAAGCTTCTAAGAAATTACTAGTTTCCGAAATACCAGCAAATATTTTTTCACCCAATCTTGATGATACTTGTTGCTAATGATCAGTACAGAAATCCCACTTTGCTCACCAAATTTTGTTCTTCTAGGTTGAAGCATTCGTCTACAGTAGCAGTTTTTATATTTAGGTTTCCCTCTGTTTCTCTCCTCTTTAGATAAATGAATTTGGAACTCTAAATCCAACATGGTTTTTAGTAGCTCTTTGAAACTTGACAAAATAAAGGAGTTCTCAGTTTTGTCTCTATGGTTTGTTTCCCTCTTCAAGTAGCCCTAGGCACAAACTGAGGAAAAGCATTTAATTGAGAGGGGTTGCCAAGCTTCTAAGAAAATAACGAGTTTCCGAAATACCAGCAAATATTTTTTTAGCCAAACTTGATGATACTTGTTGCTGATGATCAGTACACAAATCCCACTTGGCTCACCAAATTTTGTTCTTCTAGGTTGAAGCGTTCGTCTACAGTAGCAGTTTTTATATTTAGGTTTCTCTCTGTTCTCTCCTATATAGATAGATGAATTTGGAACTCTAAATCCCACATGGTTTGTAGTAGCTCTTTTGAAACTTAACAAAAAAAAAGTAGTTCTCAATTTTGTCTCTATGGTTTGTTTCCTCTTCAAGTAGCCCTAGGCACAGACTGTGGAAAAGCACTTTCATTGAGAGGGGTTGCCAAGCTTCTAAGAAATACGAGTTTCCGAAATACCAGCAAATATTTTTTCAGCCAATCTTGATGATACCTGTTGCTGATGATCAGTACACAAATCCCACTTGGCTCACCAAATTCTGTTCTTCTACGTTGAAGCGTTCGTCTACAGTAGCAGTTTTTATATTTAGGTTTTCCTGTGTTCTCTGCTATATAGATAGATGAATTTGGAACTGTAAATCCAACATGGTTTGTAGTAGCTCTTTGAAACGTGAAAAAATAAAGGAGTTCTCAGTTTTGACTCTATGGTTTGTTTCCTCTTCAAGTAGCCCTAGTCACAGACTGTGTAAAAGAACTTTCATTGAGAGGGTTGCCAAGCTTCTAAGAAATTACTAGTTTCCGAAATACCAGCAAATATTTTTTCACCCAATCTTGATGATACTTGTTGCTAATGATCAGTACACAAATCCCACTTTGGCTCACCAAATTTTGCTCTTCTAGGTTGAAGCGTTGGTCTACAGTAGCAGTTTTTATATCTAGGTTTCCCTCTGATCTCTCCTATATAGATAGATGAATTTGGAATTCTAAATCCAACATGGTTGTAGTAGCTCTTTGAAACTTGACAAAATAAAGGAGTTCTCAGTTTTGTCTCTATGGTTTGTTTCCTCTTGAAATAGCCCTAGGCACAGACTGTGGAAAAGCACTTTCATTGAGAGGGTTTGCCAAGCTTCTAAGAAATAACGAGTTTCCGAAATACCAGCAAATATTTTTTCAGCCCATCTCGATGATACTTGTTGCTGATGATCAGTACACAAATCCCACTTGGCTCACCAAATTCTGTTCTTCTACGTTGAAGCGTTCGTCTACAGTAGCAGTTTTTATATTTAGGTTTCCCTCTGTTCTCTCCTATTTAGATAGATGAATTTGGAACTCTAAATCCAACATGGTTTGTAGTAGCTCTTTGAAACTTGACAAAATAAAGGAGTTCTCAGTTTTGTCTCTATGGTTTGTTTCCTCTTCAAGTAGCCCTAGGCACAGACTGTGGAGGAACTTTCATTGTGATGGGTTGCCAAGCTTCTAAGAAATAACGAGTTTACAAAATACCAGCAGATATTTTTTCACCCAGTCCTGATGATACTTTTTGGTAATGATCAGTACACAAATCCCACTTGGCTCACCAAATTTTGTTCTTCTAGGTTGAAGCGTTCGTCTACAGTAGCAGTTTTTATATTTCGGTTTCCCTCTGTTCTCTCCTGTATAGATAGATGAATTTGGAACTCTAAATCCAACATGGTTTGTAGTAGCTCTTTGAAAACTTGACAAATAAAGGCGTTCTCAGTTTTGTCTCTATGGATTGTTTCCTCTTCTATTAGCCCTAGGCACAACTGTGGAAAAGCACTTTCATTGAGAGGGTTTGCCAAGCTTCTAAGAAATTATGAATATCTGAAATTCCAGCAAATATTTTTCACCCAAACTTGATGATACTTGGTGGTAATGATCAGTACACAAATCCCACTTTCCTCACCAAATTTTGTTCTTCTAGGTTGAAGCATTCGTCTACAGTAGCAGTTTTTATATTTAGGTTTCCCTCTGTTCTCTCCTCTTTAGATAGATGAATTTGGAACTCTAAATCCAACATGGTGTTTAGTAGCTCTTTGAAACTTGACAAAAAAAGGAGTTCTCAGTTTTGTCTCTATGGTTTGTTTCCTCTTCAAGTAGCCCTAGGCACAGACTGTGGAAAAGCAATTTCATTGAGATGGGTTGCCAAGCTTCTAAGAAATAACGAGTTTCCGAAATACCAGCAAATATGTTTTCAGCCAATCTTGATGATAGTTGTTGCTGATGATCAGTACACAAATCCCACTTGGCTCACCAAATTCTGTTCTTCAAGGTTGAAGCGTTCTTCTACAGTAGCAGTTTTTATATTTAGGTTTCACTCTGTTCTCTCATATATAGATAGATGAATTTGGAACACTAAATCCAACATGGTTTGTAGTAGCTCTTTGAACTTGACAAAATAAAGGAGTTCTCAGTTTTGTCTCTATGGTTTGTTTCCTCTTCAAGTAGCCCTAGTCACAGACTGTTGAAAAGCACTTTCATTGAGAGGGTTGCCAAGCTTCTAAGAAATTACTAGTTTCCGAAATACCAGCAAATATTTTTTCACCCAATCTTGATGATACTTGTTGCTAATGATCAGTACACAAATCCCACTTGGTTCTCCAAATTTTGTTCTTCTAGGTTGAAGCGTTCGTCTACAGTAGCAGTTTTTATATCTAGGTTTCCCTCTGTTCTCTCATATATAGATAGATGAATTTGGAACTCTAAATCCAACATGGTTTGTAGTAGCTCTTTGAAACTTGACAAAATAAAGGAGTTTTCAGTTTTGTCTCTATGGTTTGTTTCCTCTTCAAGTAGCCCTTGGCACAGACTGTGGAAAAGCACTTTCATTGAGAGGGTTGCCAAGCTTCTAAGGAAATTACGAGTTTCCGAAATACCAGCAAATATTTTTTTCACCCAATCTGATGATACTTGATGGTAATGGTCAGTACACAAATCCCACTTGGCTCACCAAATTTTTTCTTCTAGGTTGAAGCGTTCGACTACAGTTGCAGTTTTTATATTTCGGTTTCCCTTGTTCTCTCCTGTATAGATAGATGAATTTGGAACTGTAAATACAACATGGTTTGTAGTACCTCTTTGAAACTTGACAAAATAAAGGCGTTCTCAGTTTTGTCTCTATGGATTGTTTCCTCTTCTCTTATCCCTAGGCACAGACTGGGAAAAGCAATTTCATTGAGAGGGGTTGCCAAGCTTCTAAGAAAATAACGAGTTTCCGAAATACCAGCAAATATTTTTTCACCCAATCTTGATGATACTTGGTGGTAATGATCAGTACACAAATCCCACTTGGCTCACAAATTCTGTTCTTCTACTTTGAAGCGTTCGTCTACAGTAGCAGTTTTTATATTTAGGGTTCTCTCTGTTCTCTCCTATATAGATAGATGAATATGGAACTCTAAATCCAACATGGATTGTAGTAGCTCTTTGAAACTTGACAAAATAAAGGAGTTCTCAGTTTTGTCTCTATGGTTTGTTTCGTCTTCAAGTAGCCCTAGGCACAGACTGTGGAAAAGCACTTTCATTGAGAGGGTTGCCAAGCTTCTAAGAAATTATGAATTTCTGAAATACCAGCAAATATTTTTTCACCCAATCTTGATGATACTTGGTGGTAATGATCAGTAACAAATCCCACTTTGCTCACCAAATTTTGTTCTTCTAGTTTGAAGCATTCGTCTACAGTAGAAGTTTTTATATTTAGGTTTCCCTCTGTTCTCTCCTATTTGATAGATGAATTTGGAACTCTAAATCCAACATGGTTTTTAGTAGCTCTTTGAAACTTGACAAAATAAAGGAGTTCTCAGTTTTGTCTCTATGGTTTGTTTCCTCTTCAAGTAGCCCTAGGCACAGACTGGGGAAAGCAATTTCATTGAGAGGGGTTGCCAAGCTTCTAAGAAATAACGAGTTTCCGAAATACCAGCAAATATGTTTCAGCAATCTTGATGATACTTGTTGCTGATGATCAGTACACAAATCCCACTTGGCTCACCAAATTCTGTTCTTCTAGGTTGAAGCGTTCGTCTACAGTAGCAGTTTTTATATTTAGGTTTCACTCTGTTCTCTCCTATATAGATAGATGAATTTGGAACTCTAAATCCAACATGGTTTTTAGTAGCTCTTTGAAACTTGACAAAAAAAGGAGTTCTCAGTTTTGTCTCTATGGTTTGTTTCCTCTTCAAGTAGCCCTAGGCAAAGACTGTGGAAAACCATTTCATTGAGAGGGGTTGCCAAGCTTCTAAGAAATAACGAGTTTCGAAATACCAGCAAATATGTTTCAGCCAATCTTGATGATAATTGTTGCTGATGATCAGTACACATATCCCACTTGGCTCACCAAATTCTGTTCTTCTAGGTTGAAGCGTTCGTCTACAGTAGCAGTTTTTATATTTAGGTTTCACTCTGTTCTCTCATATATAGATAGATGAATTTGGAACTCTAAATCCAACATGGTTTGTAGTAGCTCTTTGAAACTTGACAAAATAAAGGAGTCTCAGTTTTAGTATCTATGGTTTGTTTCCTCTTCAAGTAGCCCTAGTCACAGACTGTGGAAAAGCACCTTTCATTGAGAGGGTTGCCAAGCTTCTAAGAAATTACTAGTTTCCGAAATACCAGCAAATATTTTTCTCCCAATCTTGATGATACTTGTTGCTAATGATCAGTACACAAATCCCACTTGGCTCACCAAAATTCTGTTCTTCTAGGTTGAAGCGTTCGTCTACAGTAGCAGTTTTTATATTTAGGTTTCACTCTGTTCTCTCCTATATAGATAGATGAATTTGGAAACTCTAAATCCAACATGGTTGTAGTAGCTCTTTGAAACGTGAGAAAATAAAGGTGTTCTCCAGTTTTGTCTCTATGGTTTGTTTCCTCTTCAAGTGGCCCTAGGCACAGACTGAGGAAAAGCATTTAATTTAATTGAGAGGGGTTGCCAAGCTTCTAAGAAATAACGAGTTTCAGAAACACCAGCAATATTTTATTCAGCAAACTTGATGATACTTGTGCTGATGATCAGTACACAAATCCCACTTGGCTCACCAAATTCTGTTCTTCTAGGTTGAAGCGTTCGTCTACAGTAGCTTGTTTTTTTATTTAGGTTTCCCTATGTTTTCTCCTATATACATAGATGAATTTGGAACTCTAAATCCAACATGGTTTGTAGTAGCTCTTTGAAACGTGAGAAAATAAAGGAGTTCTCAGTTTTGTCTCTATGGTTGTTTCCTCTTCAAGTAGACCTAGGCACAGCTGAGGAAAAGCACTTTCATTGAGAGGGGTTAGCAAGCTTCTAAGAAATAACGAGTTTCCGAAATACCAGCAAATATTTTTTCAGCCAATCTTGATGATACTTGTTGCTGATGATCAGTACACAAATCCACTTGGCTCACCAAATTCTGTTCTTCTAGGTTGAAGCATTCGTCTACAGTAGCAGTTTTTATATTTAGGTTTCTCTCTGTTCTCTCATATATAGATAGATGACTTTGGAAATCTAAATTCAACATGGGTTTGTAGTAGCTCCTTGAACTATGACAAAATAAAGGAGTTCTCAGTTTTGTCTCTATGGTTTGTTTTTCTTCAAGTAGCCCTAGGCACAGACTGTGGAAAGCACTTTAATTGAGAGGGGTATCCAAGCTTCTAAGAAATTACAAGTTTCCGAAATACCAGCAAATATTTTTTCACCCAATCTTGATGATACTTGGTGGTAATGATCAGTACAGAAATCCCACTTTGCTCACCAAATTTTGTTTCTTCTAGTTGAAGCATTCGTTCTACAGTAGCAGTTTTTATATTTAGGTTTCCCTCTGTTCTCCTCTTTAGATAAATGAATTTGGAACCTCTAAATCCAACATGGTTTTAGTAGCTCTTTGAAACTTGACAAAATAAAGGAGTTCTCAGTTTTGTCTCTATGGTTTGTTTCCTCTTCAAGTAGCCCTAGGCACAAACTGAGGAAAAAGCATTTAATTGAGAGGGGTTGCCAAGCATCTAAGAAATAACGAGTTTCCGAAATACCAGCAAATATTTTTTTAGCCAAACTTGATGATACTTGTTGCTGATGATCAGTACACAAATCCCACTTGGCTCACCAAATTCTGTTCTTCTAGGTTGAAGCGTTCGTCTACAGTAGCAGTTTTTTTATTTAGGTTTCCTCTGTTTTCTCCTATATAGATAGATGACTTTGGAACTCTAAATCCAAATGGTTTGTAGTAGCTCTTTGAAACCTGACAAAATAAAGGAGTTCTCAGTTTTGTCTCTATGGTTGATTTCCTCTTCAAGTAGCCCTAGGCACAGACTGAGGAAAAGCACTTTCATTGAGAGGGGTTGCCAAGCTTCTAAGAAATATCAGAGTTTCCGAATACCAGCAAATATTTTTCAGCCAATCTTGATGATACTTGGGGTTGTAAATCAGTACACAAATCCCACTTGGCTCACCAAATTCTGTTCTTCTAGGTTGAAGCGTTCGTCTAGAGTAGCAGTTTTTATATTTAGGTTTCACTCTGTTCTCTCATATATAGATAGATGAATTTGGAATCTAAATCCAACATTGGTTTTTAGTAGCTCTTTGAAACTTGACAAAATAAAGGAGTTCTCAGTTTTGTCTCTATGGTTTGTTTTTTCTTCAAGTAGCCCTAGGCACAGACTGTGGAAAAGTACTTAATTGAGAGGGGTATCCAACTTCTATAGAATTTAACAAGTTTCCGAAATACCAGCAAATATTTTTTCACCCAATCTTGATGATACTTGGTGGTAATGATCAGTACACAAATCCCACTTGGCTCACCAAATTTTGTTCTTCTAGGTTGAAGCGTTCATCTACAGTAGCAGTTTTTATATTTAGGTTTCCTCTGTTCTCTCCTATATAGATATATGAATTTGGAACTCTAAAATCCAACATGTTTGTATGTACCTCTTTGAAACTTGACAAAATAAAGGAGTTCTCAGTTTTGTCTCAATGGTTTGTTTCCTCCTCAAGCAGCCCTAGGCACAGAATGTGGAAAAGCACTTTCATTGAGAGAGGTTGCCAAGCTTCCTAAGAAATTACAAGTTCCGAAATACCAGCAAATATTTTTTCACCCAATCTTGATGATACTTGGTTGGTAATGATCAGTACACAAATCCCACTTGGCTCACCAAATTTTGTTCTTCTAGGTTGAAGCGTTCGTCTACAGTAGCAGTTTTATATTTAGGTTTCTCTCTGTTCTCTCCTATATAGATAGATGAATTTGGAACTCTAAATCCCACATGGTTTGTAGTAGCTCTTTGAAACTTAACAAAAAAAAAGTAGTTCTCAATTTTGTCTCTATGGTTTGTTTCCTCTTCAAGTAGCCCTAGGCACAGACTGGTGGAAAGCACTTTCATTGAGAGGGGTTGCCAAGTTTTCTAAGAAATAACGAGTTTCCGAAATACCAGCAAATATTTTTTCAGCCAATCTTGATGATACCTGTTGCTGATGATCAGTACACAAATCCCACTTGGCTCACCAAATTCTGTTCTTCCTACGTTGAAGCGTTCGTCTACAGTAGCATTTTTTATATTTAGGTTTTCCTGTGTTCTCTCCTATATAGATAGATGAATTTGGAACTGTAAATCCACATGGTTTGTAGTAGCTCTTTGAAACGTGAAAAAATAAAGGAGTTCTCAGTTTGACTCTACGGTTTGTTTCCTCTTCAAGTAGCCCTAGTCACAGACCTGTGTAAAAGAACTTTCATTGAGAGGGTTGCGAAGCTTCTAAGAAATTACTAGTTTCCGAAATACCAGCAAATATTTTTTCACCCAATCTTGATGATACTTGTTGCTAATGATCAGTACACAAATCCCACTTGGCTCACCAAATTTTGCTCTTCTAGGTTGAAGCGTTGGTCTACTGTAGCAGTTTTTATATCTAGGTTTCCCTCTGATCTCTCCTATATAGATAGATGAATTTGGAACTCTAAATCCAACATGGTTTGTAGTAGCTCTTTGGAAACTTGACAAAATAAAGGAAGTTCTCAGTTTTGTCTCTATGGTTTGTTTCCTCTTGGAAATAGCCCTAGGCACAGACTGTGGAAAAGCACTTTCATTGAGAGGGTTTGCCAAGCTTCCAAGAAATAACGAGTTTCCGAAATACCAGCAAATATTTTTTCAGCCAATCTCGATGATACTTGTTGCTGATGATCAGTACACAAATCCCACTTGGCTCACCAAATTCTGTTCTTCTACGTTGAAGCGTTCGTCTACAGTAGCAGTTTTTATATTTAGGTTTCCCTCTGTTTCTCTCCTATTTAGATAGATGAATTTGGAACTCTAAATCCAACATGGTTTGTAGTAGCTCTTTGAAACTTGACAAAATTAAAGGAGTCTCAGTTTTGTCTCTATGGTTTGTTTCCTCTTCAAGTAGCCCTAGGCACAGACTGTGGAGGAACTTTCATTTAGATGGGTTGCCAAGCTTCTAAGAAATAACGAGTTCCAAAATACCAGCAGATATTTTTTCACCCAGTCCTGATGATACTTTTTGGTAATGATCAGTACACAAATCCCACTTGGCTCACCAATTTTGTTCTTCTAGGTTGAAGCGTTCGTCTACAGTAGCAGTTTTTATATTTCGGTTTCCCTCTGTTCTCTCCTGTATAGATAGATGAATTTGGAACTCTAAATCCAACATGGTTTGTAGTAGCTCTTTGAAACTTGACAAAATAAAGGCGTTCTCAGTTTTGTCTCTATGGATTGTTTCCTCTTCTATTAGCCCTAGGCACAACTGTGGAAAAGCACTTTCATTGAGAGGGGTTGCCAAGCTTCTAAGAAATTATGAATATCTGAAATTCCAGCAAATATTTTTTCACCCAAACTTGATGATACTTGGTGGTAATGATCAGTACACAAATCCCCACTTTCCTCACCAAATTTTGTTCTTCTAGTTTGAAGCATTCGTCTACAGTAGCAGTTTTTATATTTAGGGGTTCTCTCTGTTCTCTCCCTATATAGATAGATGAATTTGGAACTCTTAAATCCAACATGGTGTTTAGTAGCTCTTTGAAACTTGACCAAAAAAAGGAGTTCCTCAGTTTTGTCTCTATGGTTTGTTTCCTCTTCAACTAGCCCTAGGCACAGACTGTGGAAAAGCAATTTCATTGAGAGGGGTTGCCAAGCTTCTAAGAAATAACGAGTTTTCCGAAATACCAGCAAATATGTTTTCAGCCAATCTTGATGATAGTTGTTGCTGATGATCAGTACACAAATCCCACTTGGCTCACCAAATTCTGTTCTTCTAGGTTGAAGCGTTCTTCTACAGTAGCCAGTTTATATATTTAGGTTTCACTCTGTTCTCTCATATTAGATAGATGAATTTGGAACACTAAATCGAACCATGGTTTGTAGTAGCTCTTTGAAACTTGACAAAATAAAGGAGTTCTCAGTTTTGTCTCTATGGTTTGTTTCCTCTTCAAGTAGCCCTAGTCACAGACTGTTGAAAAGCACTTTCATAGAGGGTTGCCAAGCTTCTAAGAAATTACTAGTTTCCGAATTACCAGCAAATATTTTTTCACCCAATCCTTGATGATACTTGTTGCTAATGATCAGTACAGAGAAATCACTTGGTTCTCCAAATTTTGTTCTTCTAGGTTGAAGCGTTCGTCTACAGTAGCAGTTTTATATCTAGGTTTCCTCTGTTCTCTCATATATAGATAGATGAATTTGGAACTCTAAATCCAACATGGTTTGTAGTAGCTCTTTGAAACTTGACAAAATAAAGGAGTTTTCAGTTTTGTCTCTATGGTTTGTTTCCTCTTCAAGTAGCCCTTGGCACAGACTGTGGAAAAGCACTTTCATTGAGAGGGGTTGCCAAGCTTCTAAGAAATTACGAGTTTCCGAAATACCAGCAAATATTTTTTCACCCAATCTGATGATACTTGATGGTAATGGTCAGTACACAAATCCCACTTGGCTCACCAAATTTTGTTCTTCTAGGTTGAAGCGTTCGACTACAGTTGCAGTTTTTATATTTCGGTTTCCCTCTGTTCTCTCCTGTATAGATAGATGAATTTGGAACTGTAAATACAACATGGTTTGTAGTACCTCTTTGAAACTTGACAAAATAAAGGCGTTCTCAGTTTTGTCTCTATGGATTGTTTCCTCTTCTCTTATCCCTAGGCACAGACTGTGGAAAAGCAATTTCATTGAGAGGGGTTGCCAAGCTTCTAAGAAATAACGAGTTTCCGAATACCAGCAAATATTTTTTCACCCAATCTTGATGATACTTGGTGGTAATGATCAGTACACAAATCCCACTTGGCTCACAAAATTCTGTCTTCTACTTTGAAGCGTTCGTCTACAGTAGCAGTTTTTATATTTAGGGTTTCTCTCTGTTCTCTCCTATATAGATAGATGAATTTGGAACTCTAAATCCAACATGGATTGTAGTAGGTCTTTGAAACTTGACAAAATAAAGGAGTTCTCAGTTTTGTCTCTATGGTTTGTTTCGTCTTCAAGTAGCCCTAGGCACAGACTGTGGAAAAGCACTTTCATGAGAGGGGTTGCCAAGCTTCTAAGAAATTATGAAATTTCTGAAATACCAGCAAATATTTTTTCACCCAATCTTGATGATACTTGGTGGTAATGATCAGTACACAAATCCCAC
>NW_027517331.1:0-45286 GCF_048772815.1 Callospermophilus lateralis
TCTATCTCTATGGTTTGTTTCCTCTTGAAGTACCCCATGCAGAGACTGGGGAAAAAAACTTTCGTTTGAAAGGGGTTGCCAAGCTTCCAAAAACCTACTAGTTTGCTGAAATCTCAGCAAACATTTTTTCACCAAATCTTGATGATACTTGGTGGTAATGATCAGTTCACTAAGCCCTCTTGGCTGCAAAATTTTTACTCTTCTTCCTTCAAGCGTTCGTTTCCAGTAACACTTTGAATTTTTAGGTTTCACTCTGTTTTCTCCTACATAGATAGCTGTGTTTGGAATTCTAATTCAAACACGGTTTGTGCTAGCTCCTTGAAACTTGACAAAATGAAGTAGTGCTAATTTCTATCTCTATGGTTTGTTTCCTCGTGAAGTACCCCATGCAGAGACTGTCGAAAAACACTTTCGTTTGAAAGGGGTTGCCAAGCTTCCAAAAAACTACTAGTTTGCTGAAATCTCAGCAAATATTTTTTCACCAAATCTTGATGATACTTGGTGGTAATGATCAGTTCACTAAGCCCACTTGGCTGCCCAGTTTTCACTCTTCTAGGCTCAAGCGTTCGTTTCCAGTAACACTTTGAATTTTTAGGTTTCACTCTGTTTTCTCCTACACAGATAGCTGTGTTTGGAATTCTAAATCAAACACGGTTTGTGTTAGCTCCTTGAAACTTGAACAAATGAAGTAGTTCTAAGTTCTATCTCTATGGTTTGTTTCCTCTTGAAGTACCCCATGCAGAGACTGGGGAAAAAAACTTTCGTTTGAAAGGAGTTGCCAAGCTTCCAAAAACCTACTAGTTTGCTAAAATCTCAGCAAACATTTTTTCACCAAATCTTGATGATAATTGGTGGTAATGATCAGTTCACTAAGCCCTCTTGGCTGCAAAATTTTTACTCTTCTAGGTTCAAGCGTTCGTTTCCAGTAACACTTTGAATTTTTAGGTTTCATTCTGTTTTCTGCTATATAGATAGATGTGTTTGAAACTCTAAATCAAACACGGTTTGTGCTAGCTCCTTGAAACTTGACCAAATAAAGTAGTTCTAAGTTCTATCTCTATGGTTTGTTTCCTCTTGAAGTACCCCATGCTGAGACTGGCGAAAAACACTTTGGTTTGAAAGGGGATGCCAAGCTTCCAAAAAACTACTATTTTGCTGAAATTTCAGCAAACATTTTTTCACCAAATCTTGATGATACTTGGTGGTAATGATCAGTTCTCTAATCCCACTTGGCTGCCCAGTTTTTATTCTTCTAGGTTGAAGCATTCGTTTCCAGTAACAGTCTGAATTTTTAGGTTTCACTCTGTTTTCTTTTACGTAGATAGCTGTGTTTGGAATTCTAAATCAAACACGGTTTGTGCTAGCTCCTTGAAACTTGACAAAATGAAGTAGTTCTAAGTTCTATCTCTATGGTTTGTTTCCTCTTGAAGTACCCCATGCAGAGTCTTTCGAAAAACACGTTCGTTTCAAAGGGGTTGCCAAGCTTCCAAAAAACTACTAGTTTGCTGAAATCTCAGCAAACATTTTTTCACCAAATCTTGATGATACTTGGTGGTAATGATCAGTTCACTAAGCCCACTTGGCTGCCCAGTTTTCACTCTTCTAGGCTCAAGCGTTCGTTTCCAGTAACACTTTGAATTTTTAGGTTTCACTCTGTTTTCTCCTACATAGATAGCTGTGTTTGGAATTCTAAATCAAACACGGTTTGTGTTAGCTCCTTGAAACTTGACCAAATGAAGTAGTTCTAAGTTCTATCTCTATGGTTTGTTTCCTCTTGAAGTACCCCATGCAGAGACTGGGGAAAAAAACTTTCGTTTGAAAGGGGTTGCCAAGCTTCCAAAAACCTACTAGTTTGCTGAAATCTCAGCAAACATTTTTTCACCAAATCTTGATGATACTTGGTGGTAATGATCAGTTCACTAAGCCCTCTTGGCTGCAAAATTTTTACTCTTCTTCCTTCAAGCGTTCGTTTCCAGTAACACTTTGAATTTTTAGGTTTCACTCTGTTTTCTCCTACATAGATAGCTGTGTTTGGAATTCTAATTCAAACACGGTTTGTGCTAGCTCCTTGAAACTTGACAAAATGAAGTAGTGCTAATTTCTATCTCTATGGTTTGTTTCCTCGTGAAGTACCCCATGCAGAGACTGTCGAAAAACACTTTCGTTTGAAAGGGGTTGCCAAGCTTCCAAAAAACTACTAGTTTGCTGAAATCTCAGCAAATATTTTTTCACCAAATCTTGATGATACTTGGTGGTAATGATCAGTTCACTAAGCCCACTTGGCTGCCCAGTTTTCACTCTTCTAGGCTCAAGCGTTCGTTTCCAGTAACACTTTGAATTTTTAGGTTTCACTCTGTTTTCTCCTACACAGATAGCTGTGTTTGGAATTCTAAATCAAACACGGTTTGTGTTAGCTCCTTGAAACTTGAACAAATGAAGTAGTTCTAAGTTCTATCTCTATGGTTTGTTTCCTCTTGAAGTACCCCATGCAGAGACTGGGGAAAAAAACTTTCGTTTGAAAGGAGTTGCCAAGCTTCCAAAAACCTACTAGTTTGCTAAAATCTCAGCAAACATTTTTTCACCAAATCTTGATGATAATTGGTGGTAATGATCAGTTCACTAAGCCCTCTTGGCTGCAAAATTTTTACTCTTCTAGGTTCAAGCGTTCGTTTCCAGTAACACTTTGAATTTTTAGGTTTCATTCTGTTTTCTGCTATATAGATAGATGTGTTTGAAACTCTAAATCAAACACGGTTTGTGCTAGCTCCTTGAAACTTGACCAAATAAAGTAGTTCTAAGTTCTATCTCTATGGTTTGTTTCCTCTTGAAGTACCCCATGCTGAGACTGGCGAAAAACACTTTGGTTTGAAAGGGGATGCCAAGCTTCCAAAAAACTACTATTTTGCTGAAATTTCAGCAAACATTTTTTCACCAAATCTTGATGATACTTGGTGGTAATGATCAGTTCCCTAATCCCACTTGGCTCCAAAATTTTTATTCTTCTAGGTGGAAGCATTCGTTTCCAGTAACAGTTTGAATTTTTAGGTTTCACTCTGTTTTCTCCCACATAGATAGCTGTGTTTGGAATTCTAAATCAAACACGGTTTGTGCTAGCTCCTTGAAACTTGACCAAATGAAGTAGTTCTAAGTTCTATCCCAATGGTTTGTTTCCTCTTGAAGTACCCCATGCAGAGCCTGGCGAAAAACACTTTCGTTTGAAAGGGGTTGCCAAGCTTCCAAGAAACTACTAGTTTGCTGAAATCTCAGCAAACATTTTTTCACCAAATCTTGATGATACTTGGTGGTAATGATCAGTTCACTAAGCACTCTTGGCTGCCCAATTTTCACTCTTCTTGGTTCAAGCGTTCGTTTCCAGTAACACTTTGAATTTTTAGGTTTCACTCTGTTTTCTCCTACATAGATAGCTGTGTTTGGAATTCTAATGGAAACACGGTTTGTGCTAGCTCCTTGAAACTTGACAAAATGAAGTAGTTCTAAGTTCTATTTCTATGGTTTGTTTCCTCGTGAAGTACCCCATGCAGACACTGTCGAAAAACACTTTCGTTTGAAAGGGGTTGCCAAGCTTCCAAAAAAATACTAGTTTGCTGAAATCTCAGCAAACATTTTTTCACCAAATCTTGATGATACTTGGTGGTAATGATCAGTTCACTAAGCCCACTTGGCTGCCCAATTTTCACTCTTCTAAGTTCAAGCGTTCGTTTCCAGTAACACTTTGAATTTTTAGGTTTCACTCTGTTTTCTCCTACATAGATAGCTGTGTTTGGAATTCTAAATCAAACACGGTTTGTGTTAGCTCCTTGAAACTTGACCAAATGAAGTAGTTCTAAGTTCTATCTCTATGGTTTGTTTCCTCTTGAAGTACTCCATGCAGAGACTGGCGAAAAACACTTTCGTTTGAAAGGGGTTGCCAAGCTTCCAAAAACCTACTAGTTTGCTGAAATCTCAGCAAACATTTTTTCACCAAATCTTGATGATACTTGCTGGTAATGATCAGTTCACTAAGCCCTCTCTGCTGCCCAATTTTCACTCTTCTAGGTTCAAGCGTTCGTTTCCAGTAACACTTTGAATTTTTAGGTTTCACTCTGTTTTCTCCTACATAGATAGCTGTGTTTGGAATTCTAATTCAAACACGGTTTGTGCTAGCTCCTTGAAACTTGACAAAATGAAGTAGTTCTAAGTTCTATCTCTATGTTTTGTTTCCTCTTGAAGTACCCCATGCAGAGACTGGCGAAAAACACTTTCGTTTGAAAGGGGTTGCCAAGCTTCCAAAAAAATACTAGTTTGCTGAAATCTCAGCAAATATTTTTTCACCAAATCTTGATGATACTTGGTGGTAATGATCAGTTCACTAAGCCCACTTGGCTGCCCAGTTTTCACTCTTCTAGGCTCAAGCGTTCGTTTCCAGTAACACTTTGAATTTTTAGGTTTCACTCTGTTTTCTCCTACATAGAATGCTGTGTTTGGAATTCTAAATCAAACACGGTTTGTGTTAGCTCCTTGAAACTTGAACAAATGAAGTAGTTCTAAGTTCTATCTCTATGGTTTGTTTCCTCTTGAAGTACCCCATGCAGAGACTGGGGAAAAAAACTTTCGTTTGAAAGGGGTTGCCAAGCTTCCAAAAACCTACTAGTTTGCTGAAATCTCAGCAAACATTTTTTCACCAAATCTTGATGATACTTGGTGGTAATGATCAGTTCACTAAGCCCTCTTGGCTGCAAAATTTTTACTCTTCTAGGTTCAAGCGTTCGTTTCCAGTAACACTTTGAATTTTTAGGTTTCACTCTGCTTTCTGCTATATAGATAGATGTGTTTGAAACTCTAAATCAAACACGGTTTGTGCTAGCTCCTTGAAACTTGACCAAATAAGGTAGTTCTAAGTTCTATCTCTATGGTTTGTTTCCTCTTGAAGTACCCCATGCAGAGACTGGCGAAACACACTTTGGTTTGAAAGGGGATGCCAAGCTTCCAAAAAACTACTATTTTGCTGAAATTTCAGCAAACATTTTTTCACCAAATCATGATGATACTTGGTGGTAATGATCAGTTCCCTAATCCCACTTGGCTCCAAAATTTTTATTCTTCTAGGTTGAAGCATTCGTTTCCAGTAACAGTTTGAATTTTTAGGTTTCACTCTGTTTTCTCCCCCATAGATAGCTTTGTTTGGAATTCTAAATCAAACAGGGTTTGTGCTAGCTCCTTGAAACTTGACCAAATGAAGTAGTTCTAAGTTCTATCCCAATGGTTTGTTTCCTCTTGAAGTACCCCATGCAGAGCCTGGCGAAAAACACTTTCGTTTGAAAGGGGTTGCCAAGCTTCCAAAAAACTACTAGTTTGCTGAAATCTCAGCAAACATTTTTTCACCAAAACTTGATGATACTTGGTGGTAATGATCAGTTCACTAAGCACTCTTGGCTGCCCAATTTTCACTCTTCTTGGTTCAAGCGTTCGTTTCCAGTAACACTTTGAAATTTTAGGTTTCACTCTGTTTTCTCCTACATAGATAGCTGTGTTTGGAATTCTAATTCAAACACGGTTTGTGCTAGCTCCTTGAAACTTGACAAAATGAAGTAGTTCTAAGTTCTATCTCTATGGTTTGTTTCCTCGTGAAGTACCCCATGCAGAGACTGTCGAAAAACACGTTCGTTTGAAAGGGGTTGCCAAGCTTCCAAAAAACTACTAGTTTGCTGAAATCTCAGCAAACATTTTTTCACCAAGTCTTGATGATACTTGGTGCTAATGATCAGTTCACTAAGCCCACTTGGCTGCCCAGTTTTCACTCTTCTAGGCTCAAGCGTTCGTTTCCAGTAACACTTTGAATTTTTAGGTTTCACTCTGTTTTCTCCTACATAGATAGCTGTGTTTGGAATTCTAAATCAAACACGGTTTGTGTTAGCTCCTTGAAACTTGACCAAATGAAGTAGTTCTAAGTTCTATCTCTATGGTTTGTTTCCTCTTGAAGTACCCCATGCAGAGACTGGGGAAAAAAACTTTCGTTTCAAAGGGGTTGCCAAGCTTCCAAAAACCTACTAGTTTGCTGAAATCTCAGCAAACATTTTTTCACCAAATCTTGATGATACTTATTGGTAATGATCAGTTCACTAAGCCCTCTTGGCTGCAAAATTTTTACTTTCCTAGGTTCAAGCGTTCGTTTCCAGTAACACTTTGAATTTTTAGGTTTCACTCTGTTTTCTGCTATATAGATAGATGTGTTTGAAACTCTAAATCAAACACGGTTTGTGCTAGCTCCTTGAAACTTGACCAAATAAGGTAGTTCTAAGTTCTATCTCTATGGTTTGTTTCCTCTTGAAGTACCCCATGCAGAGACTGGCGAAAAACACTTTGGTTTGAAAGGGGATGCCAAGCTTCCAAAAAACTACTATTTTGCTGAAATTTCAGCAAACATTTTTTCACCAAATCATGATGATACTTGGTGGTAATGATCAGTTCCCTAATCCCACTTGGCTCCAAAATTTTTATTCTTCTAGGTTGAAGCATTCGTTTCCAGTAACAGTTTGAATTTTTAGGTTTCACTCTGTTTTCTCCCACATAGATAGCTGTGTTTGGAATTCTAAATCAAACTCGGTTTGTGCTAGCTCCTTGAAACTTGACCAAATGAAGTAGTTCTAAGTTCTATCCCAATGGTTTGTTTCCTCTTGAAGTACCCCATGCAGAGCCTGGCGAAAAACACTTTCGTTTGAAAGGGGTTGCCAAGCTTCCAAAAAACTACTAGTTTGCTGAAATCTCAGCAAACATTTTTTCACCAAATCTTGATGATACTTGGTGGTAATGATCAGTTCACTAAGCACTCTTGGCTGCCCAATTTTCACTCTTCTTGGTTCAAGCGTTCGTTTCCAGTAACACTTTGAATTTTTAGGTTTCACTCTGTTTTCTCCTACATAGATAGCTGTGTTTGGAATTCTAATTCAAACACGGTTTGTGCTAGCTCCTTGAAACTTGACAAAATGAAGTAGTTCTAAGTTCTATCTCTATGGTTTGTTTCCTCGTGAAGTACCCCATGCAGAGACTGTCGAAAAACACTTTCGTTTGAAAGGGGTTGCCAAGCTTCCAAAAAAATACTAGTTTGCTGAAATCTCAGCAAATATTTTTTCACCAAATCTTGATGATACTTGGTGGTAATGATCAGTTCACTAAGCCCACATGGCTGCCCAATTTTCACTTTTCTAGGTTCAAGCATTCGTTTCCAGTAACACTTTGAATTTTTAGGTTTCACTCTGTTTTCTCCTACATAGATAGCTGTGTTTGGAATTCTAAATCAAACACGGTTTGTGTTAGCTCCTTGAAACTTGACCAAATGAAGTAGTTCTAAGTTCTATCTCTATGGTTTGTTTCCTCTTGAAGTACCCCATGCAGAGACTGGCGAAAAACACTTTCGTTTGAAAGGGGTTGCCAAGCTTCCAAAAACCTACTAGTTTGCTGAAATATCAGCAAACATTTTTTCACCAAATCTTGATGATACTTGCGGGTAATGATCAGTTCACTAAGCCCCCTTGGCTGCCCAATTTTCACTCTTCTAGGTTCAAGCGTTCGTTTCCAGTAACACTTTGAATTTTTAGGTTTCACTCTGTTTTCTGCTATATAGATAGATGTGTTTGAAACTCTAAATCAAACACGGTTTGTGCTAGCTCCTTGAAACTTGACCAAATGAAGTAGTTCTAAGTTCTATCTCTATGGTTTGTTTCCGCTTGAAGTATCCCATGCAGAGACTGGCGAAAAACACTTTCGTTTGAAAGGGGTTGCCAAGCTTCCAAAAAACTACTAGTTTGCTGAAATCTCAGCAAACATTTTTTCACCAAATCTTGATGATACTTGGTGGTAATGATCAGATAACTAAGCCCACTTGGCTGCAAAATTTTTATTTTTCTAGGTTCAAGCGTTCGTTTCCAGTAACACTTTGAATTTTTAGGTTTCACTCTGTTTTCTCCCACATAGATAGCTGTGTTTGGAATTCTAAATCAAACACGGTTTGTGCTAGCTCCTTGAAACTTGACCAAATGAAGTAGTTCTAAGTTCTATCTCTATGGTTTGTTTCCTCTTGTACTACCCCATGCAGAGCCTGCCGAAAAACACTTTCATTTGAAAGGGGTTGCCAAGCTTCCAAAAAACTACTAGGTTGCTGAAATCTCAGCAAACATTTTTTCACCAAATCTTGATGATACTTGGTGGTAATGATCAGTTCACTAAGCCCACTTGGCTGCCCAGTTTTCAGTCTTCTAGGCTCAAGTGTTCGTTTCCAGTAACACTTTGAATTTTTAGTTTTCACTCTGTTTTCTCCTACATAGATAGCTGTGTTTGGAATTCTAAATCAAACACGGTTTGTGTTAGCTCCTTGAAACTTGACCAAATGAAGTAGTTCTAAGTTCTATCTCTATGGTTTGTTTCCTCTTGAAGTACCCCATGCAGAGACTGGGGAAAAATACTTTCGTTTGAAAGGGGTTGCCAAGCTTCCAAAAAACTACTAGTTTGCTGAAATCTCAGCAAACATTTTTTCACCAAATCTTGATGATACTTGGTGGTAATGATCAGTTCACTAAGCCCTCTTGGCTGCAAAATTTTTACTCTTCTTGGTTCAAGCGTTCGTTTCCAGTAACACTTTGAATTTTTAGGTTTCACTCTGTTTTCTCCTACATAGATAGCTGTGTTTGGAATTCTAAATCAAACACGGTTTGTGTTAGCTCCTTGAAACTTGACCAAATGAAGTAGTTCTAAGTTCTATCTCTATGGTTTGTTTCCTCTTGAAGTACCCCATGCAGAGACTGGCGAAAAACACTTTCGTTTGAAAGGGGTTGCCAAGCTTCCAAAAACCTACTAGTTTGCTGAAATATCAGCAAACATTTTTTCACCAAATCTTGATGATACTTGCTGGTAATGATCAGTTCACTAAGCCCTCTTGGCTGCCCAATTTTCACTCTTCTAGGTTCAAGCTTTCGTTTCCAGTAACACTTTGAATTTTTAGATTTCACTCTGTTTTCTGCTATATAGATAGATGTGTTTGAAACTCTAAATCAAACACGGTTTGTGCTAGCTCCTTGAAACTTGACCAAATGAAGTAGTTCTAAGTTCTATCTCTATGGTTTGTTTCCCCTTGAAGTATCCAATGCAGAGACTGGCGAAAAACACTTTTGTTTGAAAGGGGTTGCCAAGCTTCCAAAAAACTACTAGTTTGCTGAAATCTCAGCAAACATTTTTTCACCAAATCTTGATGATACTTGGTGGTAATGATCAGTTCCATAAGCCCACTTGGCTGCCCAATTTTCACTCTTCTAGGTTCAAGCGTTCGTTTCCAGTAACACTTTGAATTTTTAGGTTTCACTCTGTTTTCTGCTATATAGATAGATGTGTTTGAAACTCTAAATCAAACACGGTTTGTGCTAGCTCCTTGAAACGTGACCAAATGAAGTAGTTCTGAGTTCTATCTTTATGGTTTGTTTCCTCTTGAAGTACCCCATGCAGAGCCTGTCGAAAAACACTTTCGTTTGAAAGGGGTTGCCAAGCTTCCAAAAAACTACTTGTTTGATGAAATCTCAGCAAACATTTTTTCACCAAATCTTGATGATACTTGGTGGTAATGATCAGTTCACTAATCCCACTTGGCTCCCCAATTTTTATTCTTCTAGGTTGAAGCATTCGTTTCAAGTATCAGTTTGAATTTTTAGGTTTCGCTCTGTTTTCTCCTACATAGATAGCTGTGTTTGGAATTCTCAATCAAACACGGTTTGTGCTTGCTCCTTGAAACTTGACCAAATGAAGTAGTTCTAAGTTCTGTCTCTATGGTTTGTTTCCTCTTGAAGTAACCCGTGAGAGACTGGCGAAAAGCACTTTCGTTTGAAAGGGATTGCCAAGCTTCCAAAAAACTACTAGTTTGCTGAAATCTCAGCAAACAGTTTTTCACCAAATCTTGATGATACTTGGTGGTAATGATCAGTTCACTAATCCCACTTTTCTCCCCAATTTTTATTCTTCTAGGTTGAAGCATTCGTTTCAAGTAACAGTTTGAATTTTTAGGTTTCACTCTGTTTTCTCCTACATAGATAGCTGTGTTTGGAATTCTAAATCAAACACGGTTTGTGCTAGCTCCTTGAAACTTGACCAAATGAAGTAGTTCTAAGTTCTATCTCTATAGTTTGTTTCCTCTTGAAGTACCCCATGCAGAGACTGGCGAAAAGCACTTTCATTTGAAAGGGGTTGCCAAGCTTAAAAAAAACTACTAGTTTGCTGAAATCTCAGCAAATATTTTTTCACCAAATCTTGATGATACTTGGTGGTAATGATCAGTTTACTAAGCACTCTTGGCTGCCCAATTTTCACTCTTCTTGGTTCAAGCGTTCGTTTCCAGTAACACTTTGAATTTTTAGGTTTCACTCTGCTTTCTCCTAACTAGATAGCTGTGTTTGGAATTCCAAATCAAACACGGTTTGTGCTAGCTCTTGAAACTTGACCAAATGAAGTAGTTCTAAGTTCTATCTCTATGGTTTCTTTCCTCTTGAAGTACCCCATGCAGAGACTGTTGAAAAACACTTTCGTTTGAAAGGGGTTGCCAAACTTCCAAAAAACTACTAGTTTGCTGAAATCTCAGCAAACATTTTTTCACCAAATCTTGATGATACTTGGTGGTTATGATCAGTACACTAAGCCCACTTGGCTGCCCAATATTCACTCTTCTAAGTTCAAGCGTTCGTTTCCAGTAACACCTTGAATTTTTAGGTTTCACTCTGTTTTCTGCTATATAGATAGATGTGTTTGAAACTCTAAATCAAACACGGTTTGTGCTAGCTCCTTGAAACTTGACCAAATGAAGTAGTTCTAAGTTCTATCTCTATGGTTTGTTTCCTCTTGAATTATCCCATGCAGAGACTGGCGAAAAACACTTTCGTTTGAAAGGGGTTGTCAAGCTTCCAAAAAACTACTAGTTTCCTGAAATCTCAGCAAACATTTTTTAACCAAACCTTGATGATACTTTATGGTAATGATCAGTTCAAAAAGCCCACTTGGCTGCCCAATTTTCACTCTTCTAGGTTCAAGCGTTCGTTTACAGTAACACTTTGAATTTTTAGGTTTCACTCTGTTTTCTGCTATATAGATAGATGTGTTTGAAACTCTAAATCAAACACGGTTTGTGCTAGCTCCTTGAAACTTGACCAAATGAAGTAGTTCCAAGTTCTATCTCTATGGTTTGTTTCCTCTTGAAGTACCCATGCAGAGACTGGCGAAAAACACTTTCGTTTGAAAGGGGTTGCCAAGCTTCCAAAAAACTACTAGTTTGCTGAAATCTCAGCAAACATTTTTTCACCAAATCTTGATGATACTTGGTGGTAATGATCAGTTCACTAAGCACTCTAGGCTGCCCAATTTTCTCTCTTCTTGGTTCAAGCGTTCGTTTCCAGTAACACTTTGAATTTTTAGGTTTCACTCTGTTTTCTCCTACATAGATAGCTGTGTTTGGAATTCTAAATAAAACACGGTTTGTGCTAGCTCCTTGAAACTTGACCAAATGAAGTAGTTCTAAGTTCTATCTCTTTTTTTTGTTTCCTCTTGAAGTACCCCATGCAGAGACTGGCGAAAAACACTTTCGTTTGAAAGGGGTTGCCAAGCTTCCAAAAAACTACTAGTTTGCTGAAATCTCAGCAAAAATTTTTTCACCAAATCTTGATGATACTTGGAGGTAATGATCAGTTCACTAAGCCCACTTGGCTGCCCAATCTTCACTCTTCTAGGTTCAAGCGTTCGTTTCCAGTAACACTTTGAATTTTTAGGTTTCACTCTGTTTTCTGCTACATAGATAGATGTTTTTGAAACTCTAAATCAAACACGGTTTGTGCTAGCTCCTTGAAACTTGACCAAATGTAGCAGTTCTAAGTTCTATCTCTATGGTTTGTTTCCTCTTGAAGTACCCCATGCAGAGACTGGCGTAAACCACTTTCTGTTTGAAAGGGGTTGCCAAGCTTCCAAAAAACTTCTAGTTTGCTGAAATCTCAGCAAACATTTTTTCACCAAATCTTGATGATACTTGGTGGTAATGATCAGTTCAATAAGCCCACTTGGCTGCCCAATTTTCACTCTTCTAGGTTCAAGCGTTCGTTTACAGTAACACTTTGAATTTTTAGGTTTCACTCTGTTTTCTGCTATATAGATAGATGTGTTTGAAACTCTAAATCAAACACGGTTTGTGCTAGCTCCTTGAAACTTGACCAAATGAAGTAGTTCCAAGTTCTATCTCTATGGTTTGTTTCTCTTGAAGTACCCCATGCAGAGACTGGCGAGAAACACTTTCGTTTGAAAGGGGTTGCCAAGCTTCCAAGAAACTACTAGTTTGCTGAAATCTCAGCAAACATTTTTTCACCAAATCTTGATGATACTTCGTGGTAATGATCAGTTCACTAATCCCACTTGGCTGCCCAATTTTTATTCTTCTAGGTTGAAGCATTCGTTTCCAGTAACAGTTTGAATTTTTAGGTTTCACTCTGTTTTCTCCTACATAGATAGCTGTGTTTGGAATTCTAAATCAAACACGGTTTGTGCTAGCTCCTTGAAACTTGACCAAATGAAGTAGTTCTAAGTTCTATCTCTATGGTTTGTTTCCTCTTGAAGTACCCCATGCAGAGCCTGGCGAAAAACACTTTCGTTTGAAAGGGGTTGCCAAGCTTCCAAAAAACTACTAGTTTGCTGAAATCTCAGCAAACATTTTTTCACCAAATCTTGATGATACTTGGTGGTAATGATCAGTTCACTAATCCCACTTTTCTCCCCAATTTTTATTCTTCTAGGTTGAAGCATTCGTTTCAAGTAACAGTTTGAATTTTTAGGTTTCACTCTGTTTTCTCCTACATAGATAGCTGTGTTTGGAATTCTAAATCAAACACGGTTTGTGCTAGCCCCTTGAAACTTGACCAAATGAAGTAGTTCTAAGTTCTATCTCTATGGTTTGTTTCCTCTTGAAGTACCCCATGCAGAGACTGGCGAAAAGCACTTTCATTTGAAAGGGGTTGCCAAGCTTAAAAAAACTACTAGTTTGCTGAAATCTCAGCAAACATTTTTTCACCAATCTTGATGATACTTGGTGGTAATGATCAGTTCACTAAGCACTCTTGGCTGCCCAATTTTCATTCTTCTTGGTTCAAGCGTTCGTTTCCAGTAACACTTTGAATTTTTAGGTTTCACTCTGTTTTCTCCTAACTAGATAGCTGTGTTTGGAATTCCAAATCAAACACGGTTTGTGCTAGCTCCTTGAAACTTGACCAAATGAAGTAGTTCTAAGTTCTATCTCTATGGTTTGTTTCCTCTTGAAGTATCCCATGCAGAGACTGGCGAAAAACACTTTCGTTTGAAAGGGGTTGCCAAGCTTCCAAAAAACTACTAGTTTGCTGAAATCTCAGCAAACATTTTTTCACCAAATCTTGATGATACTTGGTGGTAATGATCAGTTCAATAAGCCCACTTGGCTGCCCAATTTTCACTCTTCTAGGTTCAAGCGTTCGTTTACAGTAAAACTTTGAATTTTTAGGTTTCACTCTGTTTTCTGCTATATAGATAGATGTGTTTGAAACTCTAAATCAAACACGGTTTGTGCTAGCTCCTTGAAACTTGACCAAATGAAGTAGTTCCAAGTTCTATCTCTATGGTTTGTTTCCTCTTGAAGTACCCCATGCAGAGACTGGCGAAAAACACTTTCATTTGAAAGGGGTTGCCAAGCTTCCAAAAAACTACTAGTTTGCTGAAATCTCAGCAAAAATTTTTTCACCAAATCTTGATGATACTTGGTGGTAATGATCAGTTCACTAAGCACTCTAGGCTGCCCAATTTTCTCTCTTCTTGGTTCAAGCGTTCGTTTCCAGTAACACTTTGAATTTTTAGGTTTCACTCTGTTTTCTCCTACATAGATAGCTGTGTTTGGAATTCTAAATCAAAACACGGTTTGTGCTAGCTCCTTCAAACTTGACCAAATGAAGTAGTTTCTAAGTTCTATCTCTTTTTTTGTTTCCTCTTGAAGTACCCCATGCAGAGACTGGCGAAAAACACTTTCGTTTGAAAGGGGTTGCCAAGCTTCCAAAAAACTACTAGTTTGCTGAAATCTCAGCAAAAATTTTTTCACCAAATCTTGATGATACTTGGTGGTAATGATCAGTTCACTAAGCCCACTTGTCTGCCCAATTTTCACTCTTCTAGGTTCAATCGTTCGTTTCCAGTAACACTTTGAATTTTTAGGTTTCACTCTGTTTTCTCCTACATAGATAGCTGTGTTAGGAATTCTAAATCAAATACGGTTTGTGCTAGCTCCTTGGAACTTGACGAAATGAAGTAGTTCTAAGTTCTATCTCTATGGTTTGTTTCCTCTTGAAGTACCCCATGCAGAGACTAGCGAAAAACACTTTCGTTTGAAAGGGGTTTCCAAGCTTCCAAAAACCTACTAGTTTGCTGAAATCTCCGCAAATATTTTTTCACCAAATCTTGATGATACTTGGTGGCAATGATCAGTTCACTAAGCACTCTTGGCTGCCAAATTTTCACTCTTCTAGGTAGACGCGTTCGTTTCCAGTAACACTTTGAATTTTTAGGTTTCACTCTGTTTTCTCCTAACTAGATAGCTGTGTTTGGAATTCTAAATCAAACACGGTTTGTGCTAGCTCCTTGAAACTTGACCAAATGAAGTAGTTCCAAGTTCTATCTCTATGGTTTGTTTCCTCGTGAAGTACCCCATGCAGAGCCTGGCGAAAAACACTTTCGTTTGAAAGGGGTTGCCAAGCTTCCAAAAAACTACTAGTTTGCTGAAATCTCAGCAAACATTTTTTCACCAAATCTTGATGATACTTGGTGGTAATGATCAGTTCACTAAGCACTCTAGGCTGCCCAATTTTCTCTCTTCTTGGTTCAAGCGTTCGTTTCCAGTAACACTTTGAATTTTTAGGTTTCACTCTGTTTTCTCCTACATAGATAGCTGTGTTTGGAATTCTAAATAAAACACGGTTTGTGCTAGCTCCTTGAAACTTGACCAAATGAAGTAGTTCTAAGTTCTATCTCTTTTTTTTGTTTCCTCTTGAAGTACCCCATGCAGAGACTGGCGAAAAACACTTTCGTTTGAAAGGGGTTGCCAAGCTTCCAAAAAACTACTAGTTTGCTGAAATCTCAGCAAAAATTTTTTCACCAAATCTTGATGATACTTGGAGGTAATGATCAGTTCACTAAGCCCACTTGGCTGCCCAATCTTCACTCTTCTAGGTTCAAGCGTTCGTTTCCAGTAACACTTTGAATTTTTAGGTTTCACTCTGTTTTCTGCTACATAGATAGATGTTTTTGAAACTCTAAATCAAACACGGTTTGTGCTAGCTCCTTGAAACTTGACCAAATGTAGCAGTTCTAAGTTCTATCTCTATGGTTTGTTTCCTCTTGAAGTACCCCATGCAGAGACTGGCGTAAACCACTTTCGTTTGAAAGGGGTTGCCAAGCTTCCAAAAAACTTCTAGTTTGCTGAAATCTCAGCAAACATTTTTTCACCAAATCTTGATGATACTTGGTGGTAATGATCAGTTCAATAAGCCCACTTGGCTGCCCAATTTTCACTCTTCTAGGTTCAAGCGTTCGTTTACAGTAACACTTTGAATTTTTAGGTTTCACTCTGTTTTCTGCTATATAGATAGATGTGTTTGAAACTCTAAATCAAACACGGTTTGTGCTAGCTCCTTGAAACTTGACCAAATGAAGTAGTTCCAAGTTCTATCTCTATGGTTTGTTTCCTCTTGAAGTACCCCATGCAGAGACTGGCGAGAAACACTTTCGTTTGAAAGGGGTTGCCAAGCTTCCAAGAAACTACTAGTTTGCTGAAATCTCAGCAAACATTTTTTCACCAAATCTTGATGATACTTCGTGGTAATGATCAGTTCACTAATCCCACTTGGCTGCCCAATTTTTATTCTTCTAGGTTGAAGCATTCGTTTCCAGTAACAGTTTGAATTTTTAGGTTTCACTCTGTTTTCTCCTACATAGATAGCTGTGTTTGGAATTCTAAATCAAACACGGTTTGTGCTAGCTCCTTGAAACTTGACCAAATGAAGTAGTTCTAAGTTCTATCTCTATGGTTTGTTTCCTCTTGAAGTACCCCATGCAGAGCCTGGCGAAAAACACTTTCGTTTGAAAGGGGTTGCCAAGCTTCCAAAAAACTACTAGTTTGCTGAAATCTCAGCAAACATTTTTTCACCAAATCTTGATGATACTTGGTGGTAATGATCAGTTCACTAATCCCACTTTTCTCCCCAATTTTTATTCTTCTAGGTTGAAGCATTCGTTTCAAGTAACAGTTTGAATTTTTAGGTTTCACTCTGTTTTCTCCTACATAGATAGCTGTGTTTGGAATTCTAAATCAAACACGGTTTGTGCTAGCCCCTTGAAACTTGACCAAATGAAGTAGTTCTAAGTTCTATCTCTATGGTTTGTTTCCTCTTGAAGTACCCCATGCAGAGACTGGCGAAAAGCACTTTCATTTGAAAGGGGTTGCCAAGCTTAAAAAAAACTACTAGTTTGCTGAAATCTCAGCAAACATTTTTTCACCAATCTTGATGATACTTGGTGGTAATGATCAGTTCACTAAGCACTCTTGGCTGCCCAATTTTCATTCTTCTTGGTTCAAGCGTTCGTTTCCAGTAACACTTTGAATTTTTAGGTTTCACTCTGTTTTCTCCTAACTAGATAGCTGTGTTTGGAATTCCAAATCAAACACGGTTTGTGCTAGCTCCTTGAAACTTGACCAAATGAAGTAGTTCTAAGTTCTATCTCTATGGTTTGTTTCCTCTTGAAGTATCCCATGCAGAGACTGGCGAAAAACACTTTCGTTTGAAAGGGGTTGCCAAGCTTCCAAAAAACTACTAGTTTGCTGAAATCTCAGCAAACATTTTTTCACCAAATCTTGATGATACTTGGTGGTAATGATCAGTTCAATAAGCCCACTTGGCTGCCCAATTTTCACTCTTCTAGGTTCAAGCGTTCGTTTACAGTAACACTTTGAATTTTTAGGTTTCACTCTGTTTTCTGCTATATAGATAGATGTGTTTGAAACTCTAAATCAAACACGGTTTGTGCTAGCTCCTTGAAACTTGACCAAATGAAGTAGTTCCAAGTTCTATCTCTATGGTTTGTTTCCTCTTGAAGTACCCCATGCAGAGACTGGCGAAAAACACTTTCATTTGAAAGGGGTTGCCAAGCTTCCAAAAAACTACTAGTTTGCTGAAATCTCAGCAAAAATTTTTTCACCAAATCTTGATGATACTTGGTGGTAATGATCAGTTCACTAAGCACTCTAGGCTGCCCAATTTTCTCTCTTCTTGGTTCAAGCGTTCGTTTCCAGTAACACTTTGAATTTTTAGGTTTCACTCTGTTTTCTCCTACATAGATAGCTGTGTTTGGAATTCTAAATCAAACACGGTTTGTGCTAGCTCCTTCAAACTTGACCAAATGAAGTAGTTTCTAAGTTCTATCTCTTTTTTTTGTTTCCTCTTGAAGTACCCCATGGAGAGACTGGCGAAAAACACTTTCGTTTGAAAGGGGTTGCCAAGCTTCCAAAAAACTACTAGTTTGCTGAAATCTCAGCAAAAATTTTTTCACCAAATCTTGATGATACTTGGAGGTAATGATCAGTTCACTAAGCCCACTTGGCTGCCCAGTTTTCACTCTTCTAGGTTCAAGCGTTCGTTTCCAGTAACACTTTGAATTTTTAGGTTTCACTCTGTTTTCTCCTACATTGATAGCTGTGTTAGGAATTCTAAATCAAACACGGTTTGTGTTAGCTCCTTGAAACTTGACCAAATGAAGTAGTTCTAAGTTCTATCTCTATGGTTTGTTTCCTCTTGAAGTACCCCATGCAGAGACTGGGGAAAAAAACTTTCGTTTGAAAGGGGTTGCCAAGCTTCCAAAAACCTACTAGTTTGCTGAAATCTCAGCAAACATTTTTTCACCAAAACTTGATGATACTTGGTGGAAATGATCAGTTCACTAAGCCCTCTTGGCTGCAAAATTTTTACTCTTCTAGGTTCAAGCGTTCGTTTCCAGTAACACTTTGAATTTTTAGGTTTCACTCTGTTTCTCCTATATAGATAGATGTGTTTGAAACTCTAAATCAAACACGGTTTCTGCTAGCTCCTTGAAACTTGACCAAATAAAGTAGTTCTAAGTTCTATCTCTATGGTTTGTTTCCTCTTGAAGTACCCCATGCAGAGACTGGCGAAAAAAACTTTCGTTTGAAACGGGTTGCCAAGCTCCAAAAAACTACTAGTTTGCTGAAATCTCAGCAAACATTTTTTCACCAAATCTTGATGATACTTGGTGGTAATGATCAGTTCACTAAGCCCACTTGGCTCCCCAATTTTTATTCTTCTAGGTTGAAGCATTCGTTTCCAGTAACAGTTTGAATTTTTAGGTTTCACTCTGTTTTCTCCTACATAGATAGCTGTGTTTGGAATTCTAAATCAAACACGGTTTGTGCTAGCTCCTTGAAACTTGACCAAATGAAATAGTTCTAAGTTCTATTTCTATGGTTTGTTTCCTCTTGAAGTACCCCATGCAGAGACTGGTGAAAAGCACTTTCGTTTGAAAGGGGTTGCCAAGCTTCCAAAAAACTACTAGTTTGCTGAAATCTCAGCAAACATTTTTTCACCAAATCTTGATGATACTTGGTGGTAATGATCAGTTCACTAAGCACTCTTGGCTGCCCAATTTTCACTCTTCTTGGTTCAAGCGTTCGTTTCCAGTAACACTTTGAATTTTTAGGTTTCACTCTGTTTTCTCCTACATAGATAGCTGTGTTTGGAATTCTAATTCAAACACGGTTTGTGCTAGCACCTTGAAACTTGACAAAATGAAGTAGTTCTAAGTTTTATCTCTATGGTTTGTTTCCTCATGAAGTGCCCCATGCAGAGACTGGCAAAAAACACTTTCGTTTGAAAGGGGTTGCCAAGCTTCCAAAAAACTACTAGTTTGCTGAAATCTCAGCAAACATTTTTTCACCAAATCTTGATGATACTTGGTGGTAATGATCAGTTCACTAAGCCCACTTGGCTGCCCAATTTTCACTCTTCTAGGTTCAAGCGTTCGTTTCCAGTAACACTTTGAATTTTTAGGTTTCACTCTGTTTTCTCCTACATAGATAGCTGTGTTTGGAATTCTAATTCAAACACGGTTTGTGCTAGCTCCTTGAAACTTGACAAAATGAAGTAGTTCTAAGTTCTATCTCTATGGTTTGTTTCCTCGTGAAGTACCCCATGCAGAGCCTGGCGAAAAACACTTTTGTTTGAAAGGGGTTGCCAAGCTTCCAAAAAACTACTAGTTTCCTGAAATCTCAGCAAACATTTTTTCACCAAATCTTGATGATACTTGGTGGTAATGATCAGTTCACTAAGCCCACTTGTCTGCCCAATTTTCACTCTTCTAGGTTCAATCGTTCGTTTCCAGTAACACTTTGAATTTTTAGGTTTCACTCTGTTTTCTCCTACATAGATAGCTGTGTTAGGAATTCTAAATCAAATACGGTTTGTGCTAGCTCCTTGGAACTTGACCAAATGAAGTAGTTCTAAGTTCTATCTCTATGGTTTGTTTCCTCTTGAAGTACCCCATGCAGAGACTAGCGAAAAACACTTTCGTTTGAAAGGGGTTGCCAAGCTTCCAAAAACCTACTAGTTTGCTGAAATCTCCGCAAATATTTTTTCACCAAATCTTGATGATACTTGGTGGCAATGATCAGTTCACTAAGCACTCTTGGCTGCCAAATTTTCACTCTTCTAGGTAGACGCGTTCGTTTCCAGTAACACTTTGAATTTTTAGGTTTCACTCTGTTTTCTCCTAACTAGATAGCTGTGTTTGGAATTCTAAATCAAACACGGTTTGTGCTAGCTCCTTGAAACTTGACCAAATGAAGTAGTTCCAAGTTCTATCTCTATGGTTTGTTTCCTCGTGAAGTACCCCATGCAGAGACTGTCGAAAAACACTTTCGTTTGAAAGGGGTTGCCAAGATTCCAAAAAACTACTAGTTTGCTGAAATCTCAGCAAACATTTTTTCACCAAATCTTGATGATACTTCGTGGAAATGATCAGTTCACTAAGCCCACTTGGCTGCAAAATTTTTATTCTTCTAGGTTCAAGCGTTCGTTTCCAGTAACACTTTGAATTTTTAGGTTTCGCTCTGTTTTCTCCTAACTAGATAGCTGTGTTTGGAATTCTAAATCAAACACGGTTTGTGCTAGCTCCTTGAAACTTGACCAAATGAAGTAGTTCTACGTTCTATCTCTATGGTTTCTTTCCTCTTGAAGTACCCCATGCCGAGACTGGCGAAAAACACTTTCGTTTGAAAGGGGTTGCCAAACTTCCAAAAAACTACTAGTTTGCTGAAATCTCAGCAAACATTTTTTAACCAAATCTTGATGATACTTGGTGGTTATGATCAGTTCACTAAGCCCACTTGGCTGCCCAATTTTCACTCTTCTAAGTTCAAGCGTTCGTTTCCAGTAACACTTTGAATTTTTAGGTTTCACTCTGTTTTCTGCTATATAGATAGATGTGTTTGAAACTCTAAATCAAACACGGTTTGTGCTAGCTCCTTGAAACTTGACCAAATGAAGTTGTTCTAAGTTCTATCTCTATGTTTTGTTTCCTCTTGAAGTATCCCATGCAGAGACTGGCGAAAAACACTTTCGTTTGAAAGGGGTTGCCAAGCTTCCAAAAAACTACTAGTTTGCTGAAATCTCAGCAAACATTTTTTCACCAAATCTTGATGATACTTGGTGGTAATGATCAGTTCAATAAGCCCACTTGGCTGCCCAATTTTCACTCTTCTAGGTTCAAGCGTTCGTTTACAGTAACACTTTGAATTTTTAGGTTTCACTCTGTTTTCTGCTATATAGATAGATGTGTTTGAAACTCTAAATCAAAGACGGTTTGTGCTAGCTCCTTGAAACTTGACCAAATGAAGTAGTTCCAAGTTCTATCTCTATGGTTTGTTTCCTCTTGAAGTACCTTATGCAGAGACTGGCGAAAAACACTTTCGTTTGAAAGGGGTTGCCAAGCTTCCAAAAAACTACTAGTTTGCTGAAATCTCAGCAAACATTTTTTCACCAAATCTTGATGATACTTGGTGGTAATGATCAGTTCACTAAGCACTCTAGGCTGCCCAATTTTCTCTCTTCTTGGTTCAAGCATTCGTTTCCAGTAACACTTTGAATTTTTAGGTTTCACTCTGTTTTCTCCTACATAGATAGCTGTGTTTGGAATTCTAAATCAAACACGGTTTGTGCTAGCTCCTTGAAACTTGACCAAATGAAGTAGTTCTAAGTTCTATCTCTTTTTTTTGTTTCCTCTTGAAGTACCCCATGCAGACACTGGCGAAAAACACTTTCGTTTGAAAGGGGTTGCCAAGCTTCCAAAAAACTACTAGTTTGCTGAAATCTCAACAAAAATTTTTTCACCAAATCTTGATGATACTTGCTGGTAATGATCAGTTCACTAAGCCCACTTGGCTGCCCAATCTTCACTCTTCTAGGTTCAAGCGTTCGTTTCCAGTAACACTTTGAATTTTTAGGTTTCACTCTGTTTTCTGCTACATAGATAGATGTGTTTGAAACTCTAAATCAAACACGGTTTGTGCTAGCTCCTTGAAACTTGACCAAATGTAGTAGTTCTAAGTTCTATCTCTATGGTTTGTTTCCTCTTGAAGTACCCCATGCAGAGACTGGCGAAAAACACTTTCGTTTGAAAGGGGTTGCCAAGCTTCCAAAAAACTACTAGTTTGCTGAAATCTCAGCAAACATTTTTTCAACAAATCTTGATGATACTTGGTGGTAATGATGACTTCACTAAGCCCACTTGGCTCCCCAATTTTCACTCTTCTTGGTTCAAGCGTTCGTTTCCAGTAACACTTTGAATTTTTAGGTTTCCCTCTGTTTTCTCCTACATAGATAGCTGTGTTTGGAATTCTAATTCAAACACTGTTTGTGCTAGATCCTTGAAACTTGACAAAATGAAGTAGTTCTAAGTTCTATCTCTATGGTTTGTTTCCTCTTGAAGTACCCCATGCAGAGACTGGCGAAAAGCACTTTCGTTTGAAAGGGTTTGCCAAGCTTCCAAAAAACTACTAGTTTGCTGAAATCTCAGCAAACATTTTTTCACCAAATCTTGATGATACTTGGTGGTAATGATCAGTTCACTAAGCCCACTTGGCTGCAAAATTTTTATTTTTCTAGGTTCAAGCGTTCGTTTCCAATAACACTTTGAATTTTTAGGTTTCACTCTGTTTTCTCCCACATAGATAGCTGTGTTTGGAATTCTAAATCAAACACGGTTTGTGCTAGCTCCTTGAAACTTGACCAAATGAAGTAGTTCTAAGTTCTATCTCTATGGTTTGTTTCCTCTTGAACTACCCCATGCAGAGCCTGCCGAAAAACACTTTCATTTGAAAGGGGTTGCCAAGCTTCCAAAAAACTACTAGGTTGCTGAAATCTCAGCAAACATTTTTTCACCAAATCTTGATGATACTTGGTGGTAATGATCAGTTCACTAAGCCCACTTGGCTGCCCAATTTTCACTCTTCTAGGTTCAAGCGTTCGTTTCCAGTAACACTTTGAATTTTTAGGTTTCACTCTGTTTTCTCCTACATAGATAGCTGTGTTTGGAATTCTAATTCAAACACGGTTTGTGCTAGCTCCTTGAAACTTGACAAAATGAAGTAGTTCTAAGTTCTATCTCTATGGTTTGTTTCCTCGTGAAGTACCCCATGCAGAGCCTGGCGAAAAACACTTTCGTTTGAAAGGGGTTGCCAAGCTTCCAAAAAACTACTAGTTTCCTGAAATCTCAGCAAACATTTTTTCACCAAATCTTGATGATACTTGGTGGTAATGATCAGTTCACTAAGCCCACTTGTCTGCCCAATTTTCACTCTTCTAGGTTCAATCGTTCGTTTCCAGTAACACTTTGAATTTTTAGGTTTCACTCTGTTTTCTCCTACATAGATAGCTGTGTTAGGAATTCTAAATCAAATACGGTTTGTGCTAGCTCCTTGGAACTTGACCAAATGAAGTAGTTCTAAGTTCTATCTCTATGGTTTGTTTCCTCTTGAAGTACCCCATGCAGAGACTAGCGAAAAACACTTTCGTTTGAAAGGGGTTGCCAAGCTTCCAAAAACCTACTAGTTTGCTGAAATCTCCGCAAATATTTTTTCACCAAATCTTGATGATACTTGGTGGCAATGATCAGTTCACTAAGCACTCTTGGCTGCCAAATTTTCACTCTTCTAGGTAGACGCGTTCGTTTCCAGTAACACTTTGAATTTTTAGGTTTCACTCTGTTTTCTCCTAACTAGATAGCTGTGTTTGGAATTCTAAATCAAACACGGTTTGTGCTAGATCCTTGAAACTTGACCAAATGAAGTAGTTCCAAGTTCTATCTCTATGGTTTGTTTCCTCGTGAAGTACCCCATGCAGAGACTGTCGAAAAACACTTTCGTTTGAAAGGGGTTGCCAAGATTCCAAAAAACTACTAGTTTGCTGAAATCTCAGCAAACATTTTTTCACCAAATCTTGATGATACTTCGTGGAAATGATCAGTTCACTAAGCCCACTTGGCTGCAAAATTTTTATTCTTCTAGGTTCAAGCGTTCGTTTCCAGTAACACTTTGAATTTTTAGGTTTCGCTCTGTTTTCTCCTAACTAGATAGCTGTGTTTGGAATTCTAAATCAAACACGGTTTGTGCTAGCTCCTTGAAACTTGACCAAATGAAGTAGTTCTACGTTCTATCTCTATGGTTTCTTTCCTCTTGAAGTACCCCATGCCGAGACTGGCGAAAAACACTTTCGTTTGAAAGGGGTTGCCAAACTTCCAAAAAACTACTAGTTTGCTGAAATCTCAGCAAACATTTTTTAACCAAATCTTGATGATACTTGGTGGTTATGATCAGTTCACTAAGCCCACTTGGCTGCCCAATTTTCACTCTTCTAAGTTCAAGCGTTCGTTTCCAGTAACACTTTGAATTTTAGGTTTCACTCTGTTTTCTGCTATATAGATAGATGTGTTTGAAACTCTAAATCAAACACGGTTTGTGCTAGCTCCTTGAAACTTGACCAAATGAAGTTGTTCTAAGTTCTATCTCTATGTTTTGTTTCCTCTTGAAGTATCCCATGCAGAGACTGGCGAAAAACACTTTCGTTTGAAAGGGGTTGCCAAGCTTCCAAAAACCTACTAGTTTGCTGAAATCTCAGCAAACATTTTTTTCACCAAATCTTGATGATACTTGGTGGTAATGATCAGTTCAATAAGCCCACTTGGCTGCCCAATTTTCACTCTTCTAGGTTCAAGCGTTCGTTTACAGTAACACTTTGAATTTTTAGGTTTCACTCTGTTTTCTGCTATATAGATAGATGTGTTTGAAACTCTAAATCAAAGATGGTTTGTGCTAGCTCCTTGAAACTTGACCAAATGAAGTAGTTCCAAGTTCTATCTCTATGGTTTGTTTCCTCTTGAAGTACCTTATGCAGAGACTGGCGAAAAAACACTTTCGTTTGAAAGGGGTTGCCAAGCTTCCAAAAAACTACTAGTTTGCTGAAATCTCAGCAAACATTTTTTCACCAAATCTTGATGATACTTGGTGGTAATGATCAGTTCACTAAGCACTCTAGGCTGCCCAATTTTCTCTCTTCTTGGTTCAAGCATTCGTTTCCAGTAACACTTTGAATTTTTAGGTTTCACTCTGTTTTCTCCTACATAGATAGCTGTGTTTGGAATTCTAAATCAAACACGGTTTGTGCTAGCTCCTTGAAACTTGACCAAATGAAGTAGTTCTAAGTTCTATCTCTTTTTTTTGTTTCCTCTTGAAGTACCCCATGCAGACACTGGCGAAAACACTTTCGTTTGAAAGGGGTTGCCAAGCTTCCAAAAACTACTAGTTTGCTGAAATCTCAACAAAAATTTTTTCACCAAATCTTGATGATACTTGCTGGTAATGATCAGTTCACTAAGCCCACTTGGCTGCCCAATCTTCACTTTTCTAGGTTCAAGCGTTCGTTTCCAGTAACACTTTGAATTTTTAGGTTTCACTCTGTTTTCTGCTACATAGATAGATGTGTTTGAAACTCTTAATCAAACACGGTTTGTGCTAGCTCCTTGAAACTTGACCAAATGTAGTAGTTCTAAGTTCTATCTCTATGGTTTGTTTCCTCTTGAAGTACCCCATGCAGAGACTGGCGAAAAACACTTTCGTTTGAAAGGGGTTGCCAAGCTTCCAAAAAACTACTAGTTTGCTGAAATCTCAGCAAACATTTTTTCAACAAATCTTGATGATACTTGGTGGTAATGATGACTTCACTAAGCCCACTTGGCTCCCCAATTTTCACTCTTCTTGGTTCAAGCGTTCGTTTCCAGTAACACTTTGAATTTTTAGGTTTCCCTCTGTTTTCTCCTACATAGATAGCTGTGTTTGGAATTCTAATTCAAACACTGTTTGTGCTAGATCCTTGAAACTTGACAAAATGAAGTAGTTCTAAGTTCTATCTCTATGGTTTGTTTCCTCTTGAAGTACCCCATGCAGAGACTGGCGAAAAGCACTTTCGTTTGAAAGGGTTTGCCAAGCTTCCAAAAAACTACTAGTTTGCTGAAATCTCAGCAAACATTTTTTCACCAAATCTTGATGATACTTGGTGGTAATGATCAGTTCACTAAGCCCACTTGGCTGCAAAATTTTTATTTTTCTAGGTTCAAGCGTTCGTTTCCAATAACACTTTGAATTTTTAGGTTTCACTCTGTTTTCTCCCACATAGATAGCTGTGTTTGGAATTCTAAATCAAACACGGTTTGTGCTAGCTCCTTGAAACTTGACCAAATGAAGTAGTTCTAAGTTCTATCTCTATGGTTTGTTTCCTCTTGAACTACCCCATGCAGAGCCTGCCGAAAAACACTTTCATTTGAAAGGGGTTGCCAAGCTTCCAAAAAACTACTAGGTTGCTGAAATCTCAGCAAACATTTTTTCACCAAATCTTGATGATACTTGGTGGTAATGATGACTTCACTAAGCCCACTTGGCTCCCCAATTTTTATTCTTCTAGGTTGAAGCATTCGTTTCCAGTAACAGTTTGAATTTTTAGGTTTCACTCTGTTTTCTCCTACATAGATAGCTGTGTTTGGAATTCCAAATCAAACACGGTTTGTGCTAGCTCCTACTTGACCAAATGAAGTAGTTCTAAGTTCTATCTCTATGGTTTGTTTCCTCTTGAAGTACCCCATGCAGAGACTGGCGAAAAGCACTTTCGTTTGAAAGGGTTTTCCAAGCTTCCAAAAAACTACTAGTTTGCTGAAATCTCAGCAAACATTTTTTTCACCAAATCTTGATGATACTTGGTGGTAATGATCAGTTCACTAAGCCCTCTTGGCTGCAAAATTTTTACTCTTCTTGGTTCAAGCGTTCGTTTCCAGTAACACTTTGAATTTTTAGGTTTCACTCTGTTTTCTCCTACATAGATAGCTGTGTTTGGAATTCTAATTCAAACACGGTTTGTGCTAGCTCCTTGAAACTTGACAAAATGAAGTAGTTCTAAGTTCTATCTCTATGGTTTGTTTCCTCTTGAAGTACCCCATGCAGAGTCTTTCGAAAACACGTTCGTTTCAAAGGGGTTGCCAAGCTTCCAAAAAACTACTACTTTGCTGAAATCTCAGCAAACATTTTTTCACCAAATCTTGATGATACTTGGTGGTAATGATCAGTTCACTAAGCCCACTTGGCTGCCCAGTTTTCACTCTTCTAGGCTCAAGCGTTCGTTTCCAGTAACACTTTGAATTTTTAGGTTTCACTCTGTTTCTCCTACATAGATAGCTGTGTTTGGAATTCTAAATCAAACACGGTTTGTGTTAGCTCCTTGAAACTTGACCAAATGAAGTAGTTCTAAGTTCTATCTCTATGGTTTGTTTCCTCTTGAAGTACCCCATGCAGAGACTGGGGAAAAAAACTTTCGTTTGAAAGGGGTTGCCAAGCTTCCAAAACCTACTAGTTTGCTGAAATCTCAGCAAACATTTTTTCACCAAATCTTGATGATACTTGGTGGTAATGATCAGTTCACTAAGCCTCTTGGCTGCAAAATTTTTACTCTTCTTCCTTCAGCGTTCGTTTCCAGTAACACTTTGAATTTTTAGGTTTCACTCTGTTTTCTCCTACATAGATAGCTGTGTTTGGAATTCTAATTCAAACACGGTTTGTGCTAGCTCCTTGAAACTTGACAAAATGAAGTAGTGCTAATTTCTATCTCTATGGTTTGTTTCCTCGTGAAGTACCCCATGCAGAGACTGTCGAAAAACACTTTCGTTTGAAAGGGGTTGACAAGCTTCCAAAAAACTACTAGTTTGCTGAAATCTCAGCAAATATTTTTTCACCAAATCTTGATGATACTTGGTGTAATGATCAGTTCACTAAGCCCACTTGGCTGCCCAGTTTTCACTCTTCTAGGCTCAAGCGTTCGTTTCCAGTAACACTTTGAATTTTTAGGTTTCACTCTGTTTTCTCCTACACAGATAGCTGTGTTTGGAATTCTAAATCAAACACGGTTTGTGTTAGCTCCTGAAACTTGAACAAATGAAGTAGTTCTAAGTTCTATCTCTATGGTTTGTTTCCTCTTGAAGTACCCCATGCAGAGACTGGGGAAAAAAACTTTCGTTTGGAAAGGAGTTGCCAAGCTTCCAAAACCTACTAGTTTGCTGAAATCTCAGCAAACATTTTTTCACCAAATCTTGATGATAATTGGTGGTAATGATCAGTTCACTAAGCCCTCTTGGCTGCAAAATTTTTACTCTTCTAGGTTCAAGCGTTCGTTTCCAGTAACACTTTGAATTTTTAGGTTTCATTCTGTTTTCTGCTATATAGATAGATGTGTTTGAAACTCTAAATCAAACACGGTTTGTGCTAGCTCCTTGAAACTTGACCAAATAAAGTAGTTCTAAGTTCTTTCTCTATGGTTTGTTTCCTCTTGAAGTACCCCATGCTGAGACTGGCGAAAAACACTTTGGTTTGAAAGGGGATGCCAAGCTTCCAAAAAACTACTATTTTGCTGAAATTTCAGCAAACATTTTTTCACCAAATCTTGATGATACTTGGTGGTAATGATCAGTTCCCTAATCCCACTTGGCTCCAAAATTTTTATTCTTCTAGGTGGAAGCATTCGTTTCCAGTAACAGTTTGAATTTTTAGGTTTCACTCTGTTTTCTCCCACATAGATAGCTGTGTTTGGAATTCTAAATCAAACACGGTTTGTGCTAGCTCCTTGAAACTTGACCAAATGAAGTAGTTCTAAGTTCTATCCCAATGGTTTGTTTCCTCTTGAAGTACCCCATGCAGAGCCTGGCGAAAAACACTTTCGTTTGAAAGGGGTTGCCAAGCTTCCAAAAAACTACTAGTTTGCTGAAATCTCAGCAAACATTTTTTCACCAAATCTTGATGATACTTGGTGGTAATGATCAGTTCACTAAGCACTCTTGGCTGCCCAATTTTCACTCTTCTTGGTTCAAGCGTTCGTTTCCAGTAACACTTTGAATTTTTAGGTTTCACTCTGTTTTCTCCTACATAGATAGCTGTGTTTGGAATTCTAATGGAAACACGGTTTGTGCTAGCTCCTTGAAACTTGACAAAATGAAGTAGTTCTAAGTTCTATCTCTATGGTTTGTTTCCTCGTGAAGTACCCCATGCAGACACTGTCGAAAAACACTTTCGTTTGAAAGGGGTTGCCAAGCTTCCAAAAAAATACTAGTTTGCTGAAATCTCAGCAAACATTTTTTCACCAATTCTTGATGATACTTGGTGGTAATGATCAGTTCACTAAGCCCACTTGGCTGCCCAATTTTCACTCTTCTAAGTTCAAGCGTTCGTTTCCAGTAACACTTTGAATTTTTAGGTTTCACTCTGTTTTCTCCTACATAGATAGCTGTGTTTGGAATTCTAAATCAAACACGGTTTGTGTTAGCTCCTTGAAACTTGACCAAATGAAGTAGTTCTAAGTTCTATCTCTATGGTTTGTTTCCTCTTGAAGTACACCATGCAGAGACTGGCGAAAACACTTTCGTTTGAAAGGGGTTGCCAAGCTTCCAAAACCTACTAGTTTCCTGAAATCTCAGCAAACATTTTTTCACCAAATCTTGATGATACTTGCTGGTAATGATCAGTTCACTAAGCCCTCTTGGCTGCCCAATTTTCACTCTTCTAGGTTCAAGCGTTCGTTTCCAGTAACACTTTGAATTTTTAGGTTTCACTCTGTTTTCTCCTACATAGATAGCTGTGTTTGGAATTCTAATTCAAACACGGTTTGTGCTAGCTCCTTGAAACTTGACAAAATGAAGTAGTTCTAAGTTCTATCTCTATGGTTTGTTTCCTCTTGAAGTACCCCATGCAGAGACTGGCGAAAAACACTTTCGTTTGAAAGGGGTTGCCAAGCTTCCAAAAAAATACTAGTTTGCTGAAATCTCAGCAAATATTTTTTCACCAAATCTTGATGATACTTGGTGGTAATGATCAGTTCACTAAGCCCACTTGGCTGCCCAGTTTTCACTCTTCTAGGCTCAAGCGTTCGTTTCCAGTAACACTTTGAATTTTTAGGTTTCACTCTGTTTTCTCCTACATAGAATGCTGTGTTTGGAATTCTAAATCAAACACGGTTTGTGTTAGCTCCTTGAAACTTGAACAAATGAAGTAGTTCTAAGTTCTATCTCTATGGTTTGTTTCCTCTTGAAGTACCCCATGCAGAGACTGGGGAAAAAAACTTTCGTTTGAAAGGGGTTGCCAAGCTTCCAAAAACCTACTAGTTTGCTGAAATCTCAGCAAACATTTTTTCACCAAATCTTGATGATACTTGGTGGTAATGATCAGTTCACTAAGCCCTCTTGGCTGCAAAATTTTTACTCTTCTAGGTTCAAGCGTTCGTTTCCAGTAACACTTTGAATTTTTAGGTTTCACTCTGCTTTCTGCTATATAGATAGATGTGTTTGAAACTCTAAATCAAACACGGTTTGTGCTAGCTCCTTGAAACTTGACCAAATAAAGTAGTTCTAAGTTCTATCTCTATGGTTTGTTTCCTCTTGAAGTACCCCATGCTGAGACTGGCGAAAAACACTTTGGTTTGAAAGGGGATGCCAAGCTTCCAAAAAACTACTATTTTGCTGAAATTTCAGCAAACATTTTTTCACCAAATCTTGATGATACTTGGTGGTAATGATCAGTTCCCTAATCCCACTTGGCTCCAAAATTTTTATTCTTCTAGGTGGAAGCATTCGTTTCCAGTAACAGTTTGAATTTTTAGGTTTCACTCTGTTTTCTCCCACATAGATAGCTGTGTTTGGAATTCTAAATCAAACACGGTTTGTGCTAGCTCCTTGAAACTTGACCAAATGAAGTAGTTCTAAGTTCTATCCCAATGGTTTGTTTCCTCTTGAAGTACCCCATGCAGAGCCTGGCGAAAAACACTTTCGTTTGAAAGGGGTTGCCAAGCTTCCAAAAAACTACTAGTTTGCTGAAATCTCAGCAAACATTTTTTCACCAAATCTTGATGATACTTGGTGGTAATGATCAGTTCACTAAGCACTCTTGGCTGCCCAATTTTCACTCTTCTTGGTTCAAGCGTTCGTTTCCAGTAACACTTTGAATTTTTAGGTTTCACTCTGTTTTCTCCTACATAGATAGCTGTGTTTGGAATTCTAATGGAAACACGGTTTGTGCTAGCTCCTTGAAACTTGACAAAATGAAGTAGTTCTAAGTTCTATCTCTATGGTTTGTTTCCTCGTGAAGTACCCCATGCAGACACTGTCGAAAAACACTTTCGTTTGAAAGGGGTTGCCAAGCTTCCAAAAAAATACTAGTTTGCTGAAATCTCAGCAAACATTTTTTCACCAATTCTTGATGATACTTGGTGGTAATGATCAGTTCACTAAGCCCACTTGGCTGCCCAATTTTCACTCTTCTAAGTTCAAGCGTTCGTTTCCAGTAACACTTTGAATTTTTAGGTTTCACTCTGTTTTCTCCTACATAGATAGCTGTGTTTGGAATTCTAAATCAAACACGGTTTGTGTTAGCTCCTTGAAACTTGACCAAATGAAGTAGTTCTAAGTTCTATCTCTATGGTTTGTTTCCTCTTGAAGTACACCATGCAGAGACTGGCGAAAAACACTTTCGTTTGAAAGGGGTTGCCAAGCTTCCAAAAACCTACTAGTTTCCTGAAATCTCAGCAAACATTTTTTCACCAAATCTTGATGATACTTGCTGGTAATGATCAGTTCACTAAGCCCTCTTGGCTGCCCAATTTTCACTCTTCTAGGTTCAAGCGTTCGTTTCCAGTAACACTTTGAATTTTTAGGTTTCACTCTGTTTTCTCCTACATAGATAGCTGTGTTTGGAATTCTAATTCAAACACGGTTTGTGCTAGCTCCTTGAAACTTGACAAAATGAAGTAGTTCTAAGTTCTATCTCTATGGTTTGTTTCCTCTTGAAGTACCCCATGCAGAGACTGGCGAAAAACACTTTCGTTTGAAAGGGGTTGCCAAGCTTCCAAAAAACTACTACTTTGCTGAAATCTCAGCAAACATTTTTTCACCAAATCTTGATGATACTTGGTGGTAATGATCAGTTCACTAAGCCCACTTGGCTGCCCAGTTTTCACTCTTCTAGGCTCAAGCGTTCGTTTCCAGTAACACTTTGAATTTTTAGGTTTCACTCTGTTTTCTCCTACATAGATAGCTGTGTTTGGAATTCTAAATCAAACACGGTTTGTGTTAGCTCCTTGAAACTTGACCAAATGAAGTAGTTCTAAGTTCTATCTCTATGGTTTGTTTCCTCTTGAAGTACCCCATGCAGAGACTGGGGAAAAAAACTTTCGTTTGAAAGGGGATGCCAAGCTTCCAAAAACCTACTAGTTTGCTGAAATCTCAGCAAACATTTTTTCACCAAATCTTGATGATACTTGGTGGTAATGATCAGTTCACTAAGCCCTCTTGGCTGCAAAATTTTTACTCTTCTTCCTTCAAGCGTTCGTTTCCAGTAACACTTTGAATTTTTAGGTTTCACTCTGTTTTCTCCTACATAGATAGCTGTGTTTGGAATTCTAATTCAAACACGGTTTGTGCTAGCTCCTTGAAACTTGACAAAATGAAGTAGTGCTAATTTCTATCTCTATGGTCTGTTTCCTCGTGAAGTACCCCATGCAGAGACTGTCGAAAAACACTTTCGTTTGAAAGGGGTTGCCAAGCTTCCAAAAAACTACTAGTTTGCTGAAATCTCAGCAAATATTTTTTCACCAAATCTTGATGATACTTGGTGGTAATGATCAGTTCACTAAGCCCACTTGGCTGCCCAGTTTTCACTCTTCTAGGCTCAAGCGTTCGTTTCCAGTAACACTTTGAATTTTTAGGTTTCACTCTGTTTTCTCCTACACAGATAGCTGTGTTTGGAATTCTAAATCAAACACGGTTTGTGTTAGCTCCTTGAAACTTGAACAAATGAAGTAGTTCTAAGTTCTATCTCTATGGTTTGTTTCCTCTTGAAGTACCCCATGCAGAGACTGGGGAAAAAAACTTTCGTTTGAAAGGAGTTGCCAAGCTTCCAAAAACCTACTAGTTTGCTGAAATCTCAGCAAACATTTTTTCACCAAATCTTGATGATAATTGGTGGTAATGATCAGTTCACTAAGCCCTCTTGGCTGCAAAATTTTTACTCTTCTAGGTTCAAGCGTTCGTTTCCAGTAACACTTTGAATTTTTAGGTTTCATTCTGTTTTCTGCTATATAGATAGATGTGTTTGAAACTCTAAATCAAACACGGTTTGTGCTAGCTCCTTGAAACTTGACCAAATAAAGTAGTTCTAAGTTCTATCTCTATGGTTTGTTTCCTCTTGAAGTACCCCATGCTGAGACTGGCGAAAAACACTTTGGTTTGAAAGGGGATGCCAAGCTTCCAAAAAACTACTATTTTGCTGAAATTTCAGCAAACATTTTTTCACCAAATCTTGATGATACTTGGTGGTAATGATCAGTTCCCTAATCCCACTTGGCTCCAAAATTTTTATTCTTCTAGGTGGAAGCATTCGTTTCCAGTAACAGTTTGAATTTTTAGGTTTCACTCTGTTTTCTCCCACATAGATAGCTGTGTTTGGAATTCTAAATCAAACACGGTTTGTGCTAGCTCCTTGAAACTTGACCAAATGAAGTAGTTCTAAGTTCTATCCCAATGGTTTGTTTCCTCTTGAAGTACCCCATGCAGAGCCTGGCGAAAAACACTTTCGTTTGAAAGGGGTTGCCAAGCTTCCAAAAAACTACTAGTTTGCTGAAATCTCAGCAAACATTTTTTCACCAAATCTTGATGATACTTGGTGGTAATGATCAGTTCACTAAGCACTCTTGGCTGCCCAATTTTCACTCTTCTTGGTTCAAGCGTTCGTTTCCAGTAACACTTTGAATTTTTAGGTTTCACTCTGTTTTCTCCTACATAGATAGCTGTGTTTGGAATTCTAATGGAAACACGGTTTGTGCTAGCTCCTTGAAACTTGACAAAATGAAGTAGTTCTAAGTTCTATCTCTATGGTTTGTTTCCTCGTGAAGTACCCCATGCAGACACTGTCGAAAAACACTTTCGTTTGAAAGGGGTTGCCAAGCTTCCAAAAAAATACTAGTTTGCTGAAATCTCAGCAAACATTTTTTCACCAAATCTTGATGATACTTGGTGGTAATGATCAGTTCACTAAGCCCACTTGGCTGCCCAATTTTCACTCTTCTAAGTTCAAGCGTTCGTTTCCAGTAACACTTTGAATTTTTAGGTTTCACTCTGTTTTCTCCTACATAGATAGCTGTGTTTGGAATTCTAAATCAAACACGGTTTGTGTTAGCTCCTTGAAACTTGACCAAATGAAGTAGTTCTAAGTTCTATCTCTATGGTTTGTTTCCTCTTGAAGTACTCCATGCAGAGACTGGCGAAAAACACTTTCGTTTGAAAGGGGTTGCCAAGCTTCCAAAAACCTACTAGTTTCCTGAAATCTCAGCAAACATTTTTTCACCAAATCTTGATGATACTTGCTGGTAATGATCAGTTCACTAAGCCCTCTTGGCTGCCCAATTTTCACTCTTCTAGGTTCAAGCGTTCGTTTCCAGTAACACTTTGAATTTTTAGGTTTCACTCTGTTTTCTCCTACATAGATAGCTGTGTTTGGAATTCTAATTCAAACACGGTTTGTGCTAGCTCCTTGAAACTTGACAAAATGAAGTAGTTCTAAGTTCTATCTCTATGGTTTGTTTCCTCTTGAAGTACCCCATGCAGAGACTGGCGAAAAACACTTTCGTTTGAAAGGGGTTGCCAAGCTTCCAAAAAAATACTAGTTTGCTGAAATCTCAGCAAATATTTTTTCACCAAATCTTGATGATACTTGGTGGTAATGATCAGTTCACTAAGCCCACTTGGCTGCCCAGTTTTCACTCTTCTAGGCTCAAGCGTTCGTTTCCAGTAACACTTTGAATTTTTAGGTTTCACTCTGTTTTCTCCTACATAGAATGCTGTGTTTGGAATTCTAAATCAAACACGGTTTGTGTTAGCTCCTTGAAACTTGAACAAATGAAGTAGTTCTAAGTTCTATCTCTATGGTTTGTTTCCTCTTGAAGTACCCCATGCAGAGACTGGGGAAAAAAACTTTCGTTTGAAAGGGGTTGCCAAGCTTCCAAAAACCTACTAGTTTGCTGAAATCTCAGCAAACATTTTTTCACCAAATCTTGATGATACTTGGTGGTAATGATCAGTTCACTAAGCCCTCTTGGCTGCAAAATTTTTACTCTTCTAGGTTCAAGCGTTCGTTTCCAGTAACACTTTGAATTTTTAGGTTTCACTCTGCTTTCTGCTATATAGATAGATGTGTTTGAAACTCTAAATCAAACACGGTTTGTGCTAGCTCCTTGAAACTTGACCAAATAAAGTAGTTCTAAGTTCTATCTCTATGGTTTGTTTCCTCTTGAAGTACCCCATGCAGAGACTGGCGAAAAACACTTTGGTTTGAAAGGGGATGCCAAGCTTCCAAAAAACTACTATTTTGCTGAAATTTCAGCAAACATTTTTTCACCAAATCTTGATGATACTTGGTGGTAATGATCAGTTCCCTAATCCCACTTGGCTCCAAAATTTTTATTCTTCTAGGTTGAAGCATTCGTTTCCAGTAACAGTTTGAATTTTTAGGTTTCACTCTGTTTTCTCCCACATAGATAGCTGTGTTTGGAATTCTAAATCAAACACGGTTTGTGCTAGCTCCTTGAAACTTGACCAAATGAAGTAGTTCTAAGTTCTATCCCAATGGTTTGTTTCCTCTTGAAGTACCCCATGCAGAGCCTGGCGAAAAACACTTTCGTTTGAAAGGGGTTGCCAAGCTTCCAAAAAACTACTAGTTTGCTGAAATCTCAGCAAACATTTTTCACCAAATCTTGATGATACTTGGTGGTAATGATCAGTTCACTAAGCACTCTTGGCTGCCCAATTTTCACTCTTCTTGTTTCAAGCGTTCGTTTCCAGTAACACTTTGAATTTTTAGGTTTCACTCTGTTTTCTCCTACATAGATAGCTGTGTTTGGAATTCTAAATCAAACACGGTTTGTGTTAGCTCCTTGAAACTTGACCAAATGAAGTAGTTCTAAGTTCTATCTCTATGGTTTGTTTCCTCTTGAAGTACCCCATGCAGAGACTGGGGAAAAAAACTTTTGTTTGAAAGGGGTTGCCAAGCTTCCAAAAACCTTCTAGTTTGCTGAAATCTCAGCAAACATTTTTTCACCAAATCTTGATGATACTTGGTGGTAATGATCAGTTCACTAAGCCCTCTTGGCTGCAAAATTTTTACTTTTCTAGGTTCAAGCGTTCGTTTCCAGTAACACTTTGAATTTTTAGGTTTCACTCTGTTTTCTGCTATATAGATAGATGTGTTTGAAACTCTAAATCAAACACGGTTTGTGCTAGCTCCTTGAAACTTGACCAAATAAGGTAGTTCTAAGTTCTATCTCTATGGTTTGTTTCCTCTTGAAGTACCCCATGCAGAGACTGGCGAAACACACTTTGGTTTGAAAGGGGATGCCAAGCTTCCAAAAAAGTACTATTTTGCTGAAATTTCAGCAAACATTTTTTCACCAAATCATGATGATACTTGGTGGTAATGATCAGTTCCCTAATCCCACTTGGCTCCAAAATTTTTATTCTTCTAGGTTGAAGCATTCGTTTCCAGTAACAGTTTGAATTTTTAGGTTTCACTCTGTTTTCTCCCCCATAGATAGCTTTGTTTGGAATTCTAAATCAAACAGGGTTTGTGCTAGCTCCTTGAAACTTGACCAAATGAAGTAGTTCTAAGTTCTATCCCAATGGTTTGTTTCCTCTTGAAGTACCCCATGCAGAGCCTGGCGAAAAACACTTTCGTTTGAAAGGGGTTGCCAAGCTTCCAAAAAACTACTAGTTTGCTGAAATCTCAGCAAACATTTTTTCACCAAAACTTGATGATACTTGGTGGTAATGATCAGTTCACTAAGCACTCTTGGCTGCCCAATTTTCACTCTTCTTGGTTCAAGCGTTCGTTTCCAGTAACACTTTGAATTTTTAGGTTTCACTCTGTTTTCTCCTACATAGATAGCTGTGTTTGGAATTCTAATTCAAACACGGTTTGTGCTAGCTCCTTGAAACTTGACAAAATGAAGTAGTTCTAAGTTCTATCTCTATGGTTTGTTTCCTCGTGAAGTACCCCATGCAGAGACTGTCGAAAAACACGTTCGTTTGAAAGGGGTTGCCAAGCTTCCAAAAAACTACTAGTTTGCTGAAATCTCAGCAAACATTTTTTCACCAAGTCTTGATGATACTTGGTGCTAATGATCAGTTCACTAAGCCCACTTGGCTGCCCAGTTTTCACTCTTCTAGGCTCAAGCGTTCGTTTCCAGTAACACTTTGAATTTTTAGGTTTCACTCTGTTTTCTCCTACATGGATAGCTGTGTTTGGAATTCTAAATCAAACACGGTTTGTGTTAGCTCCTTGAAACTTGACCAAATGAAGTAGTTCTAAGTTCTATCTCTATGGTTTGTTTCCTCTTGAAGTACCCCATGCAGAGACTGGGGAAAAAAACTTTCGTTTCAAAGGGGTTGCCAAGCTTCCAAAAACCTACTAGTTTGCTGAAATCTCAGCAAACATTTTTTCACCAAATCTTGATGATACTTATTGGTAATGATCAGTTCACTAAGCCCGCTTGGCTGCAAAATTTTTACTTTCCTAGGTTCAAGCGTTCGTTTCCAGTAACACTTTGAATTTTTAGGTTTCACTCTGTTTTCTGCTATATAGATAGATGTGTTTGAAACTCTAAATCAAACACGGTTTGTGCTAGCTCCTTGAAACTTGACCAAATAAGGTAGTTCTAAGTTCTATCTCTATGGTTTGTTTCCTCTTGAAGTACCCCATGCAGAGACTGGCGAAAAACACTTTGGTTTGAAAGGGGATGCCAAGCTTCCAAAAAACTACTATTTTGCTGAAATTTCAGCAAACATTTTTTCACCAAATCATGATGATACTTGGTGGTAATGATCAGTTCCCTAATCCCACTTGGCTCCAAAATTTTTATTCTTCTAGGTTGAAGCATTCGTTTCCAGTAACAGTTTGAATTTTTAGGTTTCACTCTGTTTTCTCCCACATAGATAGCTGTGTTTGGAATTCTAAATCAAACTCGGTTTGTGCTAGCTCCTTGAAACTTGACCAAATGAAGTAGTTCTAAGTTCTATCCCAATGGTTTGTTTCCTCTTGAAGTACCCCATGCAGAGCCTGGCGAAAAACACTTTCGTTTGAAAGGGGTTGCCAAGCTTCCAAAAAACTACTAGTTTGCTGAAATCTCAGCAAACATTTTTTCACCAAATCTTGATGATACTTGGTGGTAATGATCAGTTCACTAAGCACTCTTGGCTGCCCAATTTTAACTCTTCTTGGTTCAAGCGTTCGTTTCCAGTAACACTTTGAATTTTTAGGTTTCACTCTGTTTTCTCCTACATAGATAGCTGTGTTTGGAATTCTAATTCAAACACGGTTTGTGCTAGCTCCTTGAAACTTGACAAAATGAAGTAGTTCTAAGTTCTATCTCTATGGTTTGTTTCCTCGTGAAGTACCCCATGCAGAGACTGTCGAAAAACACTTTCGTTTGAAAGGGGTTGCCAAGCTTCCAAAAAAATACTAGTTTGCTGAAATCTCAGCAAATATTTTTTCACCAAATCTTGATGATACTTGGTGGTAATGATCAGTTCACTAAGCCCACATGGCTGCCCAATTTTCACTTTTCTAGGTTCAAGCATTCGTTTCCAGTAACACTTTGAATTTTTAGGTTTCACTCTGTTTTCTCCTACATAGATAGCTGTGTTTGGAATTCTAAATCAAACACGGTTTGTGTTAGCTCCTTGAAACTTGACCAAATGAAGTAGTTCTAAGTTCTATCACTATGGTTTGTTTCCTCTTGAAGTACCCCATGCAGAGACTGGCGAAAAACACTTTCGTTTGAAAGGGGTTGCCAAGCTTCCAAAAACCTACTAGTTTGCTGAAATATCAGCAAACATTTTTTCACCAAATCTTGATGATACTTGCGGGTAATGATCAGTTCACTAAGCCCCCTTGGCTGCCCAATTTTCACTCTTCTAGGTTCAAGCGTTCGTTTCCAGTAACACTTTGAATTTTTAGGTTTCACTCTGTTTTCTGCTATATAGATAGATGTGTTTGAAACTCTAAATCAAACACGGTTTGTGCTAGCTCCTTGAAACTTGACCAAATGAAGTAGTTCTAAGTTCTATCTCTATGGTTTGTTTCCGCTTGAAGTATCCCATGCAGAGACTGGCGAAAAACACTTTCGTTTGAAAGGGGTTGCCAAGCTTCCAAAAAACTACTAGTTTGATGAAATCTCAGCAAACATTTTTTCACCAAATCTTGATGATACTTGGTGGTAATGATCAGATAACTAAGCCCACTTGGCTGCAAAATTTTTATTTTTCTAGGTTCAAGCGTTCGTTTCCAGGAACACTTTGAATTTTTAGGTTTCACTCTGTTTTCTCCCACATAGATAGCTGTGTTTGGAATTCTAAATCAAACACGGTTTGTGCTAGCTCCTTGAAACTTGACCAAATGAAGTAGTTCTAAGTTCTATCTCTATGGTTTGTTTCCTCTTGTACTACCCCATGCAGAGCCTGCCGAAAAACACTTTCATTTGAAAGGGGTTGCCAAGCTTCCAAAAAACTACTAGGTTGCTGAAATCTCAGCAAACATTTTTTCACCAAATCTTGATGATACTTGGTGGTAATGATCAGTTCACTAAGCCCACTTGGCTGCCCAGTTTTCAGTCTTCTAGGCTCAAGCGTTCGTTTCCAGTAACACTTTGAATTTTTAGTTTTCACTCTGTTTTCTCCTACATAGATAGCTGTGTTTGGAATTCTAAATCAAACACGGTTTGTGTTAGCTCCTTGAAACTTGACCAAATGAAGTAGTTCTAAGTTCTATCTCTATGGTTTGTTTCCTCTTGAAGTACCCCATGCAGAGACTGGGGAAAAATACTTTCGTTTGAAAGGGGTTGCCAAGCTTCCAAAAAACTACTAGTTTGCTGAAATCTCAGCAAACATTTTTTCACCAAATCTTGATGATACTTGGTGGTAATGATCAGTTCACTAAGCCCTCTTGGCTGCAAAATTTTTACTCTTCTTGGTTCAAGCGTTCGTTTCCAGTAACACTTTGAATTTTTAGGTTTCACTCTGTTTTCTCCTACATAGATAGCTGTGTTTGGAATTCTAAATCAAACACGGTTTGTGTTAGCTCCTTGAAACTTGACCAAATGAAGTAGTTCTAAGTTCTATCTCTCTGGTTTGTTTCCTCTTGAAGTACCCCATGCAGAGACTGGCGAAAAACACTTTCGTTTGAAAGGGGTTGCCAAGCTTCCAAAAACCTACTAGTTTGCTGAAATATCAGCAAACATTTTTTCACCAAATCTTGATGATACTTGCTGGTAATGATCAGTTCACTAAGCCCTCTTGGCTGCCCAATTTTCACTCTTCTAGGTTCAAGCTTTCGTTTCCAGTAACACTTTGAATTTTTAGATTTCACTCTGTTTTCTGCTATATAGATAGATGTGTTTGAAACTCTAAATCAAACACGGTTTGTGCTAGCTCCTTGAAACTTGACCAAATGAAGTAGTTCTAAGTTCTATCTCTATGGTTTGTTTCCCCTTGAAGTATCCCATGCAGAGACTGGCGAAAAACACTTTTGTTTGAAAGGGGTTGCCAAGCTTCCAAAAAACTACTAGTTTGCTGAAATCTCAGCAAACATTTTTTCACCAAATCTTGATGATACTTGGTGGTAATGATCAGTTCCATAAGCCCACTTGGCTGCCCAATTTTCACTCTTCTAGGTTCAAGCGTTCGTTTCCAGTAACACTTTGAATTTTTAGGTTTCACTCTGTTTTCTGCTATATAGATAGATGTGTTTGAAACTCTAAATCAAACACGGTTTGTGCTAGCTCCTTGAAACTTGACCAAATGAAGTAGTTCCAAGTTCTATCTCTATGGTTTGTTTCCTCTTGAAGTACCCCATGCAGAGACTGGCGAAAAACACTTTCGTTTGAAAGGGGTTGCCAAGCTTCCAAAAAACTACTAGTTTGCTGAAATCTCAGGAAACTTTTTTTCAACAAATCTTGATGATACTTCGTGGAAATGAACAGTTCACTAATCCCACTTGGCTGCCCAATTTTTATTCTTCTAGGTTGAAGCATTCGTTTCCAGTAACAGTTTGAATTTTTAGGTTTCACTCTGTTTTCTCCTACATAGATAGCTGTGTTTTGAATTCTAAATCAAACACGGTTTGTGCGAGCTCCTTGAAACTTGACCAAATGAAGTAGTTCTGAGTTCTATCTTTATGGTTTGTTTCCTCTTGAAGTACCCCATGCAGAGCCTGTCGAAAAACACTTTCGTTTGAAAGGGGTTGCCAAGCTTCCAAAAAACTACTTGTTTGATGAAATCTCAGCAAACATTTTTTCACCAAATCTTGATGATACTTGGTGGTAATGATCAGTTCACTAATCCCACTTGGCTCCCCAATTTTTATTCTTCTAGGTTGAAGCATTCGTTTCAAGTATCAGTTTGAATTTTTAGGTTTCGCTCTGTTTTCTCCTACATAGATAGCTGTGTTTGGAATTCTCAATCAAACACGGTTTGTGCTTGCTCCTTGAAACTTGACCAAATGAAGTAGTTCTAAGTTCTATCTCTATGGTTTGTTTCCTCTTGAAGTAACCCGTGAGAGACTGGCGAAAAGCACTTTCGTTTGAAAGGGATTGCCAAGCTTCCAAAAAACTACTAGTTTGCTGAAATCTCAGCAAACAGTTTTTCACCAAATCTTGATGATACTTGGTGGTAATGATCAGTTCACTAATCCCACTTTTCTCCCCAATTTTTATTCTTCTAGGTTGAAGCATTCGTTTCAAGTAACAGTTTGAATTTTTAGGTTTCACTCTGTTTTCTCCTACATAGATAGCTGTGTTTGGAATTCTAAATCAAACACGGTTTGTGCTAGCTCCTTGAAACTTGACCAAATGAAGTAGTTCTAAGTTCTATCCCTATGGTTTGTTTCCTCTTGAAGTACCCCATGCAGAGACTGGCGAAAAGCACTTTCATTTGAAAGGGGTTGCCAAGCTTAAAAAAACTACTAGTTTGCTGAAATCTCAGCAAATATTTTTTCACCAAATCTTGATGATACTTGGTGGTAATGATCAGTTTACTAAGCACTCTTGGCTGCCCAATTTTCACTCTTCTTGGTTCAAGCGTTCGTTTCCAGTAACACTTTGAATTTTTAGGTTTCACTCTGCTTTCTCCTAACTAGATAGCTGTGTTTGGAATTCCAAATCAAACACGGTTTGTGCTAGCTCCTTGAAACTTGACCAAATGAAGTAGTTCTAAGTTCTATCTCTATGGTTTCTTTCCTCTTGAAGTACCCCATGCAGAGACTGTCGAAAAACACTTTCGTTTGAAAGGGGTTGCCAAACTTCCAAAAAACTTCTAGTTTGCTGAAATCTCAGCAAACATTTTTTCACCAAATCTTGATGATACTTGGTGGTTATGATCAGTACACTAAGCCCACTTGGCTGCCCAATATTCACTCTTCTAAGTTCAAGCGTTCGTTTCCAGTAACACCTTGAATTTTTAGGTTTCACTCTGTTTTCTGCTATATAGATAGATGTGTTTGAAACTCTAAATCAAACACGGTTTGTGCTAGCTCCTTGAAACTTGACCAAATGAAGTAGTTCTAAGTTCTATCTCTATGGTTTGTTTCCTCTTGAATTATCCCATGCAGAGACTGGCGAAAAACACTTTCGTTTGAAAGGGGTTGTCAAGCTTCCAAAAAACTACTAGTTTGCTGAAATCTCAGCAAACATTTTTTAACCAAACCTTGATGATACTTTTATGGTAATGATCAGTTCAAAAAGCCCACTTGGCTGCCCAATTTTCACTCTTCTAGGTTCAAGCGTTCGTTTACAGTAACACTTTGAATTTTTAGGTTTCACTCTGTTTTCTGCTATATAGATAGATGTGTTTGAAATTCTAAATCAAACACGGTTTGTGCTAGCTCCTTGAAACTTGACCAAATGAAGTAGTTCCAAGTTCTATCTCTATGGTTTGTTTCCTCTTGAAGTACCCCATGCAGAGACTGGCGAAAAACACTTTCGTTTGAAAGGGGTTGCCAAGCTTCCAAAAAACTACTAGTTTGCTGAAATCTCAGCAAACATTTTTTCACCAAATCTTGATGATACTTGGAGGTAATGATCAGTTCACTAAGCCCACTTGGCTGCCCAATCTTCACTCTTCTAGGTTCAAGCGTTCGTTTCCAGTAACACTTTGAATTTTTAGGTTTCACTCTGTTTTCTGCTACATAGATAGATGTTTTTGAAACTCTAAATCAAACACGGTTTCTGCTAGCTCCTTGAAACTTGACCAAATAAAGTAGTTCTAAGTTCTATCTCTATGGTTTGTTTCCTCTTGAAGTGCCCCATGCAGAGACTGGCGAAAAAAACTTTCGTTTGAAAGGGGTTGCCAAGCTCCAAAAAACTACTAGTTTGCTGAAATCTCAGCAAACATTTTTTCACCAAATCTTGATGATACTTGGTGGTAATGATCAGTTCACTAAGCCCTCTTGGCTGCAAAATTTTTACTCTTCTTGGTTCAAGCGTTCGTTTCCAGTAACACTTTGAATTTTTAGGTTTCACTCTGTTTTCTCCTACATAGATAGCTGTGTTTGGAATTCTAAATCAAACACGGTTTGTGTTAGCTCCTTGAAACTTGACCAAATGAAGTAGTTCTAAGTTCTATCTCTCTGGTTTGTTTCCTCTTGAAGTACCCCATGAAGAGACTGGCGAAAAACACTTTCGTTTGAAAGGGGTTGCCAAGCTTCCAAAAACCTACTAGTTTGCTGAAATATCAGCAAACATTTTTTCACCAAAACTTGATGATACTTGCTGGTAATGATCAGTTCACTAAGCCCTCTTGGCTGCCCAATTTTCACTCTTCTAGGTTCAAGCTTTCGTTTCCAGTAACACTTTGAATTTTTAGATTTCACTCTGTTTTCTGCTATATAGATAGATGTGTTTGAAACTCTAAATCAAACACGGTTTGTGCTAGCTCCTTGAAACTTGACCAAATGAAGTAGTTCTAAGTTCTATCTCTATGGTTTGTTTCCCCTTGAAGTATCCCATGCAGAGACTGGCGAAAAACACTTTTGTTTGAAAGGGGTTGCCAAGCTTCCAAAAAACTACTAGTTTGCTGAAATCTCAGCAAACATTTTTTCACCAAATCTTGATGATACTTGGTGGTAATGATCAGTTCCATAAGCCCACTTGGCTGCCCAATTTTCACTCTTCTAGGTTCAAGCGTTCGTTTCCAGTAACACTTTGAATTTTTAGGTTTCACTCTGTTTTCTGCTATATAGATAGATGTGTTTGAAACTCTAAATCAAACACGGTTTGTGCTAGCTCCTTGAAACTTGACCAAATGAAGTAGTTCCAAGTTCTATCTCTATGGTTTGTTTCCTCTTGAAGTACCCCATGCAGAGACTGGCGAAAAACACTTTCGTTTGAAAGGGGTTGCCAAGCTTCCAAAAAACTACTAGTTTGCTGAAATCTCAGGAAACTTTTTTTCAACAAATCTTGATGATACTTCGTGGAAATGAACAGTTCACTAATCCCACTTGGCTGCCCAATTTTTATTCTTCTAGGTTGAAGCATTCGTTTCCAGTAACAGTTTGAATTTTTAGGTTTCACTCTGTTTTCTCCTACATAGATAGCTGTGTTTTGAATTCTAAATCAAACACGGTTTGTGCGAGCTCCTTGAAACTTGACCAAATGAAGTAGTTCTGAGTTCTATCTTTATGGTTTGTTTCCTTTTGAAGTACCCCATGCAGAGCCTGTCGAAAAACACTTTCGTTTGAAAGGGGTTGCCAAGCTTCCAAAAAACTACTTGTTTGATGAAATCTCAGCAAACATTTTTTCACCAAATCTTGATGATACTTGGTGGTAATGATCAGTTCACTAATCCCACTTGGCTCCCCAATTTTTATTCTTCTAGGTTGAAGCATTCGTTTCAAGTATCAGTTTGAATTTTTAGGTTTCGCTCTGTTTTCCTCCTACATAGATAGCTGTGTTTGGAATTCTCAATCAAACACGGTTTGTGCTTGCTCCTTGAAACTTGACCAAATGAAGTAGTTCTAAGTTCTATCTCTATGGTTTGTTTCCTCTTGAAGTAACCCGTGAGAGACTGGCGAAAAGCACTTTCGTTTGAAAGGGATTGCCAAGCTTCCAAAAAACTACTAGTTTGCTGAAATCTCAGCAAACAGTTTTTCACCAAATCTTGATGATACTTGGTGGTAATGATCAGTTCACTAATCCCACTTTTCTCCCCAATTTTTATTCTTCTAGGTTGAAGCATTCGTTTCAAGTAACAGTTTGAATTTTTAGGTTTCACTCTGTTTTCTCCTACATAGATAGCTGTGTTTGGAATTCTAAATCAAACACGGTTTGTGCTAGCTCCTTGAAACTTGACCAAATGAAGTAGTTCTAAGTTCTATCTCTATGGTTTGTTTCCTCTTGAAGTACCCCATGCAGAGACTGGCGAAAAGCACTTTCATTTGAAAGGGGTTGCCAAGCTTAAAAAAAACTACTAGTTTGCTGAAATCTCAGCAAATATTTTTTCACCAAATCTTGATGATACTTGGTGGTAA
>NW_027517332.1:0-45265 GCF_048772815.1 Callospermophilus lateralis
AAACCTAAATATAAAAACTGCTACTGTAGACGAACGCTTCAACCTAGAAGAACAAAATTTGGTGAGCCAAGTGGGATTTGTGTACTGATCATTACCACCAAGTATCATCAAGATTGGGTGAAAAAATATTTGCTGGCATTTTGGAAACTCGTTATTTCTTGGAAGCTTGGGAACCCCTCTCAATGAAAGTGCTTTTCCACAGTCTGTGCCTGGGGCTACTTGAAGAGGAAACAAACCATAGCGACAAAACTGAGAACTCCTTTATTTTGTCAAGTTTCAAAGAGCTACTACAAACCATGTTGGATTTAGAGTTCCAAATTCATCTTTCTATATAGGAGTGAACAGAGCGAAACCTAAATATAAAAACTGCAACTGCAGACGAACGCTTCAACCTAGAAGAACAAAATTTGGTGAGCCAAGTGGGATTTGTGTACTGATCATTAGCAACAAGTATCATCAAGATTGGGTGAAAAAATAGTCGCTGGTATTTCGGAAATTCGTTATTTCTTAGAAGCTTGGCAACCCCTCTCAATGAAAGTGCTTTTCCACAGTCTGTGCATAGGGCTACTTGAAGAGGAAACAAACCATAGAGACAAATCTGAGAACTCCTTTATTTTGTCAAGTTTCAAAGAGCTACTACAAACCATGTTGGATTTAGAGTTCCAAATTCATCTATCTGTGTAGGAGAGAACAGAGTGAAACCTAAATATAAAACTGCTACTGTAGACGAACGCTTCAACCTAGAAGAACAAAATTTGGTGAGCCAAGTGGGATTTGTGTACTGATCATTACCACCAAGTATCATCAAGATTGGGTGAAAAAATATTTTCTGGCATTTCGGAACCTCGTTATTTCTTAGAAGCTTTGGAACCCCTCTCAATGAAAGTGCTTTTCCACAGTCTTTGCCTGGGGCTACTTGAAGAGGAAACAAGCCATAGCGACAAAACTGAGAACTCCTTTATTTTGTCAAGTTTCAAAGAGCTACTACAAACCATGTTGGATTTAGAGTTCCAAATTCATCTTTCTATATAGGAGAGAACAGAGGGAAACCTAAATATAAAACTGCTACTGTAGACGAACGCTTCAACCTAGAAGAACAAAATTTGGTGAGCCAAGTGGGATTTGTGTACTGATCATTATCAACAAGTATCATCAAGATTGGGTGAAAAAATATTCGCTGGTATTTCGGAAACTCGATATTTCTTAGAAGCTTGGCAACCCCTCTCAATGAAAGTGCTTTTCCACAGTCTGTGCCTAGGGCTACTTGAAGAGGAAACAAACCATAGAGACAAATCTGAGAACTCCTTTATTTTGTCATGTTTCAAAGAGCTACTACAAACCATGTTGGATTTAGAGTTCCAAATTCATCTATCTATATAGGAGAGAACAGAGTGAAACCTAAATATAAAAACTGCTAATGTACACGAAAGCTTCAACCTAGAAGAACTAAATTTGGTGAGCCAAGTGGGATTTGTGTACTGATCATTACCACGAAGTATCAACAAGATTGTGTGAAAAAATATTTGCTGGTATTTCGGAAACGCGTTATTTCTTAGAAGCTTGGCAACCCATCTCAATGAAAGTGCTTTCCACAGTCTTTGCCTAGGGCTACTTGAAGAGGAAAGAATCCATAGAGACAAAACTGAGAACTCCTTTATTTTGTCAAGTTTCAAAGAGCTACTACAAACCATGTTGGATTTAGAGTTCCAAATTCATCTATCTATATATGAGAGAACAGAGTGAAACCTAAATATAAAAACTGCTACTGTAGACGAACGCTTCAACCTAGAAGAACAAAATTTGGTGAGCCAAGTGGGATTTGTGTACTGATCATGACCACGAAGTATCATCAAGATTGGGTGAAAAAATATTTGCTGGTATTTCGGAAACTCGTTATTTCTTAGAAGCTTGGGAACCCCTCTCAATGAAAGTGCTTTTCCACAGTCTGTGCCTAGGGCTACTTGAAGAGGAAACAAACCATAGAGACAAATCAGAGAACTCCTTTATTTTGTCAAGTTTCAAAGAGCTACTACAAACCATGTTGGATTTAGAGTTCCAAATTCATCTATCTATATAGGAGAGAACAGAGGGAAACCTAAATATAAAAACTGCTAATGTACACGAACGCTTCAACCTAGAAGAAGTAAATTTGGTGAGCCAAGTGGGATTTGTGTACCGATCATTACCACCAAGTATCAACAAGATTGTGTGAAAAAATATTTGCTGGTATTTCGGAAACGCGTTATTTCTTAGAAGCTTGGCAACCCATCTCAATGAAAGTGCTTTCCACAGTCTGTGCCTAGGGCTACTTGGAGAGGAAACAATCCATAGAGATAAAACTGGGAACTCCTTTATTTTGTTAAGTTTCAAAGAGCTACTACAAACCATGTTTGATTTAGAGTTCCAAATTCATCTATCTATATATGAGAGAACAGAGTGAAACCTAAATATAAAAACTGCTACTGTAGACGAACGCTTCAACCTAGAAGAACAAAATTGGGTGAGCCAAGTGGGATTTGTGTACCGATCATTACCACCAAGTATCAACAAGATTGTGTGAAAAAATATTTGCTGGTACTTCGGAAACGCGTTATTTCTTAGAAGCTTGGCAACCCATCTCAATGAACGTGCTTTCCCACAGTCTGTGCCTAGGGCTACTTGGAGAGGAAACAATCCATAGAGATAAAACTGGGAACTCCTTTATTTTGTCAAGTTTCAAAGAGCTACTACAAACCATGTTGGATTTAGAGTTCCAAATTCATCTATCTATATATGAGAGAACAGAGTGAAACCTAAATATAAAAACTGCTACTGTAGACGAACGCTTCAACCTAGAAGAACAAAATTGGGTGAGCCAAGTGGGATTTGTGTACTGATCATTACCACCAAGTATCATCAAGATAGGGTGAAAAAATATTTGCTGGTATTTCGGAAACTCGTTATTTCTTAGAAGCTTGGGAACCCCTCTCAATGAAAGTGCTTTTCGACAGTCTGTGCCTGGGGCTACTTGAAGAGGAAACAAACCATAGCGACAAAACTGAGAACTCCTTTATTTTGTCAAGTTTCAAAGAGCTACTACAAACCATGTTGGATTTAGTGTTCCAAATTCATCTTTCTATATAGGAGAGAACAGAGCGTAACCTAAATATAAAAACTGCAACTGCAGACGAACGCTTCAACCTAGAAGAACAAAATTTGGTGAGCCAAGTGGGATTTGTGTACTGATCATTAGCAACAAGTATCATCAAGATTGGGTGAAAAAATATTCGCTGGTATTTCGGAAATTCGTTATTTCTTAGAAGCTTGGCAACCCCTCTCAATGAAAGTGCTTTTCCACAGTCTGTGCATAGGGCTACTTGAAGAGGAAACAAACCATAGAGACAAATCTGGGAACTCCTTTATTTTGTCAAGTTTCAAAGAGCTACTACATACCATGTTGGATTTAGAGTTCCAAATTCATGTATCTATATAGGAGAGAACAGAGGGAAACCTAAATATAAAATCTGCTACTGTACACGAACGCTTCAACCTAGAAGAACTAAATTTGGTGAGCCAAGTGGGATTTGTGTACTGATCTTTACCACCAAGTATCAACAAGATTGTGTGAAAAATATTTGCTGGTATTTCGGAAACCCGTTATTTCTTAGAAGCTTGGCAACCCATCTCAATGAAAGTGCTTTCCACAGTCTGTGCCTAGGGCTACTTGAAGAGGAATCAATCCATAGAGACAAAACTGAGAACTCCTTTATTTTGTCAAGTTTCAAAGAGCTACTACAAACCATGTTGGATTTAGAGTTCCAAATTCATCTATCTATATATGAGAGAACAGAGTGAAACCTAAATATAAAAACTGCTACTGTAGAAGAACGCTTCAACCTAGAAGAACAAAATTTGGTGAGCCAAGCGGGATTTGTGTACTGATCATGACCACCAAGTATCATCAAGATTGGGTGAAAAAATATTTGCTGGTATTTCGGAAACTCGTTATTTCTTAGAAGCTTGGGAACCCCTCTCAATGAAAGTGCTTTTCCACAGTCTGTGCCTAGGGCTACTTGATGAGGAAACAAACCATAGAGACAAATCTGAGAACTCCTTTATTTTGTCAAGTTTCAAAGAGCTACTACAAACCATGTTGGATTTCGAGTTCCAAATTCATCTATCTATATAGGAGAGAACAGAGAGAAACCTAAATATAAAAACTGCTACTGTAGACGAACGCTTCAACCTAGAAGAACAAAATTTGGTGAGCCAAGTGGGATTTGTGTACTGATCATTACCACCAAGTATCATCAAGATTGGGTGAAAAAATATTTGCTGGTATTTCGGAAACTCGTTATTTCTTAGAAGCTTGGCAACCCATCTCAATGAAAGTGCTTTCCACAGTCTGTGCCTAGGGCTACTTTAAGAGGAAACAAACCATAGATACAAAACTGAGAACTCCTTTATTTTGGCAAGTTTCAAAGAGCTACTACAAACCATGTTGGATTTAGAGTTCCAAATTCATCTATCTATATAGGAGAGAACAGAGTGAAAACCTAAATATAAAAACTGCTACTGTAGACGAACGCTTCAACCTAGAAAACAAAATTTGGTGAGCCAAGTGGGACTTGTGTACTGATCATTACCACCAAGTATCATCAAGATTGGGTGAAAAAATATTTGCTGGTATTTCGGAAACTCGTTATTTCTTAGAAGATTGGCAACCCCTCTCAATGAAAGTGCTTTTCCACAGCCTGTGCCTAGGGCTACTTGAAGAGGAAACAAACCATAGAGACAAAACTGAGAACTCCTTTATTTTGTCAAGTTTCAAAGAGCTACTACAAACCATGTTGGATTTAGAGTTCCAAATTCATCTATCTTTGTAGGAGAGAACAGAGTGAAACCTAAATATAAAAACTGCTACTGTAGACGAACGCTTCAACCTAGAAGAACAAAATTTGGTGAGCCAAGTGGGATTTGTGTACTGATCATTACCACCAAGTATCATCAAGATTGGGTGAAAAAATATTTGCTGGCATTTTGGAAACTCGTTATTTCTTGGAAGCTTGGGAACCCCTCTCAATGAAAGTGCTTTTCCACAGTCTGTGCCTGGGGCTACTTGAAGAGGAAACAAACCATAGCGACAAAACTGAGAACTCCTTTATTTTGTCAAGTTTCAAAGAGCTACTACAAACCATGTTGGATTTAGAGTTCCAAATTCATCTTTCTATATAGGAGTGAACAGAGCGAAACCTAAATATAAAAACTGCAACTGCAGACGAACGCTTCAACCTAGAAGAACAAAATTTGGTGAGCCAAGTGGGATTTGTGTACTGATCATTAGCAACAAGTATCATCAAGATTGGGTGAAAAAATAGTCGCTGGTATTTCGGAAATTCGTTATTTCTTAGAAGCTTGGCAACCCCTCTCAATGAAAGTGCTTTTCCACAGTCTGTGCATAGGGCTACTTGAAGAGGAAACAAACCATAGAGACAAATCTGAGAACTCCTTTATTTTGTCAAGTTTCAAAGAGCTACTACAAACCATGTTGGATTTAGAGTTCCAAATTCATCTATCTGTGTAGGAGAGAACAGAGTGAAACCTAAATATAAAAACTGCTACTGTAGACGAACGCTTCAACCTAGAAGAACAAAATTTGGTGAGCCAAGTGGGATTTGTGTACTGATCATTACCACCAAGTATCATCAAGATTGGGTGAAAAAATATTTTCTGGCATTTCGGAACCTCGTTATTTCTTAGAAGCTTTGGAACCCCTCTCAATGAAAGTGCTTTTCCACAGTCTTTGCCTGGGGCTACTTGAAGAGGAAACAAACCATAGCGACAAAACTGAGAACTCCTTTATTTTGTCAAGTTTCAAAGAGCTACTACAAACCATGTTGGATTTAGAGTTCCAAATTCATCTTTCTATATAGGAGAGAACAGAGGGAAACCTAAATATAAAACTGCTACTGTAGACGAACGCTTCAACCTAGAAGAACAAAATTTGGTGAGCCAAGTGGGATTTGTGTACTGATCATTATCAACAAGTATCATCAAGATTGGGTGAAAAAATATTCGCTGGTATTTCGGAAACTCGATATTTCTTAGAAGCTTGGCAACCCCTCTCAATGAAAGTGCTTTTCCACAGTCTGTGCCTAGGGCTACTTGAAGAGGAAACAAACCATAGAGACAAATCTGAGAACTCCTTTATTTTGTCATGTTTCAAAGAGCTACTACAAACCATGTTGGATTTAGAGTTCCAAATTCATCTATCTATATAGGAGAGAACAGAGTGAAACCTAAATATAAAAACTGCTAATGTACACGAAAGCTTCAACCTAGAAGAACTAAATTTGGTGAGCCAAGTGGGATTTGTGTACTGATCATTACCACGAAGTATCAACAAGATTGTGTGAAAAAATATTTGCTGGTATTTCGGAAACGCGTTATTTCTTAGAAGCTTGGCAACCCATCTCAATGAAAGTGCTTTCCACAGTCTTTGCCTAGGGCTACTTGAAGAGGAAAGAATCCATAGAGACAAAACTGAGAACTCCTTTATTTTGTCAAGTTTCAAAGAGCTACTACAAACCATGTTGGATTTAGAGTTCCAAATTCATCTATCTATATATGAGAGAACAGAGTGAAACCTAAATATAAAAACTGCTACTGTAGACGAACGCTTCAACCTAGAAGAACAAAATTTGGTGAGCCAAGTGGGATTTGTGTACTGATCATGACCACGAAGTATCATCAAGATTGGGTGAAAAAATATTTGCTGGTATTTCGGAAACTAGTTATTTCTTAGAAGCTTGGGAACCCCTCTCAATGAAAGTGCTTTTCCACAGTCTGTGCCTAGGGCTACTTGAAGAGGAAACAAACCATAGAGACAAATCAGAGAACTCCTTTATTTTGTCAAGTTTCAAAGAGCTACTACAAACCATGTTGGATTTAGAGTTCCAAATTCATCTATCTATATAGGAGAGAACAGAGGGAAACCTAAATATAAAAACTGCTAATGTACACGAACGCTTCAACCTAGAAGAAGTAAATTTGGTGAGCCAAGTGGGATTTGTGTACCGATCATTACCACCAAGTATCAACAAGATTGTGTGAAAAAATATTTGCTGGTATTTCGGAAACGCGTTATTTCTTAGAAGCTTGGCAACCCATCTCAATGAAAGTGCTTTCCACAGTCTGTGCCTAGGGCTACTTGGAGAGGAAACAATCCATAGAGATAAAACTGGGAACTCCTTTATTTTGTTAAGTTTCAAAGAGCTACTACAAACCATGTTTGATTTAGAGTTCCAAATTCATCTATCTATATATGAGAGAACAGAGTGAAACCTAAATATAAAAACTGCTACTGTAGACGAACGCTTCAACCTAGAAGAACAAAATTGGGTGAGCCAAGTGGGATTTGTGTACCGATCATTACCACCAAGTATCAACAAGATTGTGTGAAAAAATATTTGCTGGTACTTCGGAAACGCGTTATTTCTTAGAAGCTTGGCAACCCATCTCAATGAACGTGCTTTCCACAGTCTGTGCCTAGGGCTACTTGGAGAGGAAACAATCCATAGAGATAAAACTGGGAACTCCTTTATTTTGTCAAGTTTCAAAGAGCTACTACAAACCATGTTGGATTTAGAGTTCCAAATTCATCTATCTATATATGAGAGAACAGAGTGAAACCTAAATATAAAAACTGCTACTGTAGACGAACGCTTCAACCTAGAAGAACAAAATTGGGTGAGCCAAGTGGGATTTGTGTACTGATCATTACCACCAAGTATCATCAAGATAGGGTGAAAAAATATTTGCTGGTATTTCGGAAACTCGTTATTTCTTAGAAGCTTGGGAACCCCTCTCAATGAAAGTGCTTTTCGACAGTCTGTGCCTGGGGCTACTTGAAGAGGAAACAAACCATAGCGACAAAACTGAGAACTCCTTTATTTTGTCAAGTTTCAAAGAGCTACTACAAACCATGTTGGATTTAGTGTTCCAAATTCATCTTTCTATATAGGAGAGAACAGAGCGTAACCTAAATATAAAAACTGCAACTGCAGACGAACGCTTCAACCTAGAAGAACAAAATTTGGTGAGCCAAGTGGGATTTGTGTACTGATCATTAGCAACAAGTATCATCAAGATTGGGTGAAAAAATATTCGCTGGTATTTCGGAAATTCGTTATTTCTTAGAAGCTTGGCAACCCCTCTCAATGAAAGTGCTTTTCCACAGTCTGTGCATAGGGCTACTTGAAGAGGAAACAAACCATAGAGACAAATCTGGGAACTCCTTTATTTTGTCAAGTTTCAAAGAGCTACTACATACCATGTTGGATTTAGAGTTCCAAATTCATGTATCTATATAGGAGAGAACAGAGGGAAACCTAAATATAAAATCTGCTACTGTACACGAACGCTTCAACTAGAAGAACTAAATTTGGTGAGCCAAGTGGGATTTGTGTACTGATCTTTACCACCAAGTATCAACAAGATTGTGTGAAAAAATATTTGCTGGTATTTCGGAAACCGGTTATTTCTTAGAAGCTTGGCAACCCATCTCAATGAAAGTGCTTTCCACAGTCTGTGCCTAGGGCTACTTGAAGAGGAATCAATCCATAGAGACAAAACTGAGAACTCCTTTATTTTGTCAAGTTTCAAAGAGCTACTACAAACCATGTTGGATTTAGAGTTCCAAATTCATCTATCTATATATGAGAGAACAGAGTGAAACCTAAATATAAAAACTGCTACTGTAGAAGAACGCTTCAACCTAGAAGAACAAAATTTGGTGAGCCAAGCGGGATTTGTGTACTGATCATGACCACCAAGTATCATCAAGATTGGGTGAAAAAATATTTGCTGGTATTTCGGAAACTCGTTATTTCTTAGAAGCTTGGGAACCCCTCTCAATGAAAGTGCTTTTCCACAGTCTGTGCCTAGGGCTACTTGATGAGGAAACAAACCATAGAGACAAATCTGAGAACTCCTTTATTTTGTCAAGTTTCAAAGAGCTACTACAAACCATGTTGGATTTAGAGTTCCAAATTCATCTATCTATATAGGAGAGAACAGAGAGAAACCTAAATATAAAAACTGCTACTGTAGACGAACGCTTCAACCTAGAAGAACAAAATTTGGTGAGCCAAGTGGGATTTGTGTACTGATCATTACCACCAAGTATCATCAAGATTGGGTGAAAAAATATTTGCTGGTATTTCGGAAACTCGTTATTTCTTAGAAGCTTGGCAACCCATCTCAATGAAAGTGCTTTCCACAGTCTGTGCCTAGGGCTACTTTAAGAGGAAACAAACCATAGATACAAAACTGAGAACTCCTTTATTTTGGCAAGTTTCAAAGAGCTACTACAAACCATGTTGGATTTAGAGTTCCAAATTCATCTATCTATATAGGAGAGAACAGAGTGAAACCTAAATATAAAAACTGCTACTGTAGACGAACGCTTCAACCTAGAAAACAAAATTTGGTGAGCCAAGTGGGACTTGTGTACTGATCATTACCACCAAGTATCATCAAGATTGGGTGAAAAAATATTTGCTGGTATTTCGGAAACTCGTTATTTCTTAGAAGATTGGCAACCCCTCTCAATGAAAGTGCTTTTCCACAGCCTGTGCCTAGGGTTACTTGAAGAGGAAACAAACCATAGAGACAAAACTGAGAACTCCTTTATTTTGTCAAGTTTCAAAGAGCTACTACAAACCATGTTGGATTTAGAGTTCCAAATTCATCTATCTTTGTAGGAGAGAACAGAGTGAAACCTAAATATAAAAACTGCTACTGTAGACGAACGCTTCAACCTAGAAGAACAAAATTTGGTGAGCCAAGTGGGATTTGTGTACTGATCATTACCACCAAGTATCATCAAGATTGGGTGAAAAAATATTTGCTGGCATTTTGGAAACTCGTTATTTCTTGGAAGCTTGGGAACCCCTCTCAATGAAAGTGCTTTTCCACAGTCTGTGCCTGGGGCTACTTGAAGAGGAAACAAACCATAGCGACAAAACTGAGAACTCCTTTATTTTGTCAAGTTTCAAAGAGCTACTACAAACCATGTTGGATTTAGAGTTCCAAATTCATCTTTCTATATAGGAGTGAACAGAGCGAAACCTAAATATAAAAACTGCAACTGCAGACGAACGCTTCAACCTAGAAGAACAAAATTTGGTGAGCCAAGTGGGATTTGTGTACTGATCATTAGCAACAAGTATCATCAAGATTGGGTGAAAAAATAGTCGCTGGTATTTCGGAAATTCGTTATTTCTTTGAAGCTTGGCAACCCCTCTCAATGAAAGTGCTTTTCCACAGTCTGTGCATAGGGCTACTTGAAGAGGAAACAAACCATAGAGACAAATCTGAGAACTCCTTTATTTTGTCAAGTTTCAAAGAGCTACTACAAACCATGTTGGATTTAGAGTTCCAAATTCATCTATCTGTGTAGGAGAGAACAGAGTGAAACCTAAATATAAAAACTGCTACTGTAGACGAACGCTTCAACCTAGAAGAACAAAATTTGGTGAGCCAAGTGGGATTTGTGTACTGATCATTACCACCAAGTATCATCAAGATTGGGTGAAAAAATATTTTCTGGCATTTCGGAACCTCGTTATTTCTTAGAAGCTTTGGAACCCCTCTCAATGAAAGTGCTTTTCCACAGTCTTTGCCTGGGGCTACTTGAAGAGGAAACAAACCATAGCGACAAAACTGAGAACTCCTTTATTTTGTCAAGTTTCAAAGAGCTACTACAAACCATGTTGGATTTAGAGTTCCAAATTCATCTTTCTATATAGGAGAGAACAGAGGGAAACCTAAATATAAAACTGCTACTGTAGACGAACGCTTCAACCTAGAAGAACAAAATTTGGTGAGCCAAGTGGGATTTGTGTACTGATCATTATCAACAAGTATCATCAAGATTGGGTGAAAAAATATTCGCTGGTATTTCGGAAACTCGATATTTCTTAGAAGCTTGGCAACCCCTCTCAATGAAAGTGCTTTTCCACAGTCTGTGCCTAGGGCTACTTGAAGAGGAAACAAACCATAGAGACAAATCTGAGAACTCCTTTATTTTGTCATGTTTCAAAGAGCTACTACAAACCATGTTGGATTTAGAGTTCCAAATTCATCTATCTATATAGGAGAGAACAGAGTGAAACCTAAATATAAAAACTGCTAATGTACACGAAAGCTTCAACCTAGAAGAACTAAATTTGGTGAGCCAAGTGGGATTTGTGTACTGATCATTACCACGAAGTATCAACAAGATTGTGTGAAAAAATATTTGCTGGTATTTCGGAAACGCGTTATTTCTTAGAAGCTTGGCAACCCATCTCAATGAAAGTGCTTTCCACAGTCTTTGCCTAGGGCTACTTGAAGAGGAAAGAATCCATAGAGACAAAACTGAGAACTCCTTTATTTTGTCAAGTTTCAAAGAGCTACTACAAACCATGTTGGATTTAGAGTTCCAAATTCATCTATCTATATATGAGAGAACAGAGTGAAACCTAAATATAAAAACTGCTACTGTAGACGAACGCTTCAACCTAGAAGAACAAAATTTGGTGAGCCAAGTGGGATTTGTGTACTGATCATGACCACGAAGTATCATCCAGATTGGGTGAAAAAATATTTGCTGGTATTTCGGAAACTCGTTATTTCTTAGAAGCTTGGGAACCCCTCTCAATGAAAGTGCTTTTCCACAGTCTGTGCCTAGGGCTACTTGAAGAGGAAACAAACCATAGAGACAAATCAGAGAACTCCTTTATTTTGTCAAGTTTCAAAGAGCTACTACAAACCATGTTGGATTTAGAGTTCCAAATTCATCTTTCTATATAGAAGAGAACAGAGCGAAACCTAAATATAAAAACTGCAACTGCAGACGAACGCTTCAACCTAGAAGAACAAAATTTGGTGAGCCAAGTGGGATTTGTGTACTGATCATTAGCAACAAGTATCATCAAGATTGGGTGAAAAAATATTCGCTGGTATTTCGGAAATTCGTTATTTCTTAGAAGCTTGGCAACCCCTCTCAATGAAAGTGCTTTTCCACAGTCTGTGCATAGGGCTACTTGAAGAGGAAACAAACCATAGAGACAAATCTGAGAACTCCTTTATTTTGTCAAGTTTCAAAGAGCTACTACAAACCATGTTGGATTTAGAGTTCCAAATTCATGTATCTATATAGGAGAGAACAGAGGGAAACCTAAATATAAAATCTGCTACTGTACACGAACGCTTCAACATAGAAGAACTAATTTGGTGAGCCAAGTGGGATTTGTGTACTGATCATTACCACCAAGTATCAACAAGATTGTGTGAAAAAATATTTGCTGGTATTTCGGAAACGCGTTATTTCTTAGAAGCTTGGCAACCCATCTCAATGAAAGTGCTTTCCACAGTCTGTGCCTAGGGCTACTTGAAGAGGAAACAATCCATAGAGACAAAACTGAGAACTCCTTTATTTTGTCATGTTTCAAAGAGCTACTACAAACCACGTTGGATTTAGTGTTCCAAACTCATCTATCTCTATATGAGAGAACAGAGTGAAACCTAAATATAAAAACTGCTACTGTAGACGAATGCTTCAACCTAGAAGAACAAAATTTGGTGAGCCAAGTGGGATTTGTGTACTGATCATGACCACCAAGTATCATCAAGATTGGGTGAAAAAATATTTCCTGGTATTTCGGAAACTCGTTATTTCTTAGAAGCTTGGGAACCCCTCTCAATGAAAGTCCTTTTCCACAGTCTGTGCCTAGGGCTACTTGATGAGGAAACAAACCATAGAGACAAATCTGAGAACTCCTTTATTTTGTCAAGTTTCAAAGAGCTACTACAAACCATGTTGGATTTAGAGTTCCAAATTCATCTATCTATATAGGAGAGAACAGAGAGAAACCTAAATATAAAAACTGCTACTGTAGACGAACGCTTCAACCTAGAAGAACAAAATTTGGTGAGCCAAGTGGGATTTGTGTACTGATCATTACCACCAAGTATCATCAAGATTGCGTGAAAAAATATTTGCTGGTATTTCGGAAACTCGTTATTTCTTAGAAGCTTGGCAACCCATCTCAATGAAAGTGCTTTCCACAGTCTGTGCCTAGGGCTACTTTAAGAGGAAACAAACCATAGATACAAAACTGAGAACTCCTTTATTTTGGCAAGTTTCAAAGAGCTACTACAAACCATGTTGGATTTAGAGTTCCAAATTCATCTATCTATATAGGAGAGAACAGAGTGAAACCTAAATATAAAAACTGCTACTGTAGACGAACGCTTCAACCTAGAAAACAAAATTTGGTGAGCCAAGTGGGACTTGTGTACTGATCATTACCACCAAGTATCATCAAGATTGGGTGAAAAAATATTTGCTGGTATTTCGGAAACTCGTTATTTCTTAGAAGATTGGCAACCCCTCTCAATGAAAGTGCTTTTCCACAGTCTGTGCCTAGGGCTACTTGAAGAGGAAACAAACCATAGAGACAAAACTGAGAACTCCTTTATTTTGTCAAGTTTCAAAGAGCTACTACAAACCATGTTGGATTTAGAGTTCCAAATTCATCTATCTGTGTAGGAGAGAACAGAGTGAAACCTAAATATAAAAACTGCTACTGTACACGAACGCTTCAACCTAGAAGAACAAAATTTGGTGAGCCAAGTGGGATTTGTGTACTGATCATTACCACCAAGTATCATCAAGATTGGGTAAAAAAATATTTGCTGGCATTTTGGAAACTCGTTATTTCTTAGAAGCTTGGGAACCCCTCTCAATGAAAGTGCTTTTCCACAGTCTGTGGCTGGGGCTACTTGAAGAGGAAACAAACCATAGCGACAAAACTGAGAACTCCTTTATTTTGTCAAGTTTCAAAGAGCTAGTACAAACCATGTTGGATTTAGAGTTCCAAATTCATCTTTCTATATAGGAGAGAACAGAGGAAAACCTAAATATAAAAACTGCTACTGTAGAGGAACGCTTCAACCTAGAAGAACAAAATTTGGTGAGCCAAGTGGGATTTGTGTACTGATCATTATCAACAAGTATCATCAAGTTTGGGTGAAAAAATATTCGCTGGTATTTCGGAAACTCGATATTTCTTAGAAGCTTGGCAACCCCTCTCAATGAAAGTGCTTTTCCACAGTCTGTGCCTAGGGCTACTTGAAGAGGAAACAAACCATAGAGACAAATCTGAGAACTCCTTTATTTTGTCAAGTTTCAAAGAGCTACTACAAACCATGTTGGATTTAGAGTTCCAAATTCATCTATCTATATAGGAGAGAACAGAGTGAAACCTAAATATAAAAACTGCTAATGTACACGAAAGCTTCAACCTAGAAGAACTAAATTTGGTGAGCCAAGTGGGATTTGTGTACTGATCATTACCACGAAGTATCAACAAATTTGTGTGAAAAAATATTTGCTGGTATTTCGGAAACGCGTTATTTCTTAGAAGCTTGGCAACCCATCTCAATGAAAGTGCTTTCCACAGTCTGTGCCTAGGGCTACTTGAAGAGGAAACAATCCATAGAGACAAAACTGAGAACTCCTTTATTTTGTGAAGTTTCAAAGAGCTACTACAAACCATGCTGGATTTAGAGTTCCAAATTCATCTATCTATATATGAGAGAACAGAGTGAAACCTAAATATAAAAACTGCTACTGTAGACGAACGCTTCAACCTAGAAGATCAAAATTTGGTGAGCCAAGTGGGATTTGTGTACTGATCATGACCACTAAGTATCATCAAAATTGGGTGAAAAAATATTTGCTGGTATTTCGGAAACTCGTTATTTCTTAGAAGCTTGGGAACCCCTCTCAATGAAAGTGCTTTTCCACAGTCTGTGTCTAGGGCTACTTGAAGAGGAAACAAACCATAGAGACAAATCAGAGAACTCCTTTATTTTGTCAAGTTTCAAAGAGCTACTACAAACCATGTTGGATTTAGAGTTCCAAATTCATCTATCTATATAGGAGAGAACAGAGCGAAACCTAAATATAAAAACTGCAACTGCAGATGAACGCTTCAACCTAGAAGAACAAAATTTGGTGAGCCAAGTGGGATTTGTGTACTGATCATTACCACCAAGTATCAACAAGATTGTGTGAAAAAATATTTGCTGGTATTTCGGAAACTTGTTATTTCTTAAAAGCTTGGCAACCCATCTCAATGAAAGTGCTTTCCACAGTCTGTGCCTAGGGCTACTTGAAGAGGAAACAATCCATAGATATAAAACTGAGAACTCCTTTATTTTGTCAAGTTTCAAAGAGCTACTACAAACCATGTTGGATTTAGAGTTCCAAATTCATCTATCTATATATGAGAGAACAGAGTGAAACCTAAATATAAAAACTGCTACTGTAGACGAACGCTTCAACCTAGAAGAACAAAATTTGGTGAGCCAAGTGGGATTTGTGTACTGATCATGACCACCAAGTATCATCAAGGTTGGGAGAAAAAATATTTGCTGGTATTTCGGAAACTCGTTATTTCTTAGAAGCTTGGGAACCCCTCTCAATGAAAGTGCTTTTCCACAGTCTGTGCCTAGGGCTACTTGATGAGGAAACAAACCATAGAGACAAATCTGAGAACTCCTTTATTTTGTCAAGTTTCGAAGAGCTACTACAAACCATGTTCGATTTAGAGTTCCAAATTCATCTATCTATATAGGAGAGAACAGAGAGAAACCTAAATATAAAAACTGCTACTGTAGACGAACGCTTCAACCTAGAATAACAAAATTTGGTGAGCCAAGTGGGATTTGTGTACTGATCATTACCACCAAGTATCATCAAGATTGGGTGAAAAAATATTTGCTGGTATTTCGGAAACTCGTTATTTCTTAGAAGCTTGGCAACCCCTCTCAATGAAAGTGCTTTTCCACAGTCCCTGCCTAGGGCTACTTGAAGAGGAAACAAACCATAGAGACAAATCTGAGAACTCCTTTATTTTGTCAAGTTTCAAAGAGCTACTACAAACCATGTTGGATTTAGAGTTCCAAATTCATCTATCTATATAGGAGAGAACAGAGTGAAACCTAAATATAAAAACTGCTAATGTACACGAATGCTTCAACCTAGAAGAACTAAATTTGGTGAGCCAAGAGGGATTTGTGTACCGATCATTACCACGAAGTATCAACAAGAATTTTTGAAAAAATATTTGCTGGTATTTCTTAAACACGTTATTTCTTAGAAGCTTGGCAACCCATCTCAATGAAAGTGCTTTCCACAGTCTGTGCCTAGGGCTACTTGGAGAGGAAACAATCCATAGAGATAAAACTGGGAACTCCTTTATTTTGTCAAGATTCAAAGAGCTACTACAAACCATGTTGGATTTAGAGTTCCAAATTCATCTATCTATATATGAGAGAACAGAGTGAAACCTAAATATAAAAACTGCTACTGTAGATGAACGCTTCAACCTAGAAGAACAAAATTTGGTGAGCCACGTGGGATTTGTGTACTGATCATGACCACTAAGTATCATCAAGATTGGGTGAAAAAATATATGCTGGTATTTCGAAAACTCGTTATTTCTTAGAAGCTTGGGAACCCCTCTCAATGAAAGTGCTTTCCACAGTCTGTGCCTAGGGCTACTTGAAGAGGAAACAAACCATAGAGACAAAACTGAGAACTCCTTTATTTTGTCAAGTTTCAAAGAGCTACTACAAACTATGTTGGATTTAGAGTTCCAAATTCATCTATCTATATAGGAGAGAACAGAGAGAAACCTAAATATAAAAACTGCTACTGTAGACGAACGCTTCAACCTAGAAGAACAAAATTTGGTGAGCCAAGTGGGATTTGTATACTGATCATTACCACCAAGTATCAACAAGATTGTGTGAAAAAATATTTGCTGGTATTTCAGAAAATCGTTATTTCTTAGAAGCTTGGCAACTCATCTCAATGAAAGTGCTTTCCACAGTCTGTGCCCTAGGGCTACTTTAAGAGGAAACAAACCATAAAGACAAAACTGAGAACTCCTTTATTTTGTCAAGTTTCAAAGAGCTACTACAAACCATGTTGGATTTAGAGTTCCAAATTCATCTTTCTATATAGGAGAGAACAGAGTGAAACCTAAATATAAAAACTGCAAACTGCAGACGAACGCTTCAACCTAGAAGAACAAAATTAGGTGAGCCAAGTGGGATTTGTGTACTGATCATTAGCAACAAGTATCATCAAGATTGGGTGAAAAAATATTCGCTGGTATTTCGGAAATTCATTTTTTCTTAGAAGCTTGGCAACCCCTCTCAATGAAAGTGCTTTTCCACAGTCTGTGCATAGGGCTACTTGAAGAGGAAACAAACCATAGAGACAAATCTGAGAACTCCTTTATTTTGTCAAGTTTCAAAGAGCTACTACAAACCATGTTGGATTTAGAGTTCCAAATTCATGTATCTATATAGGAGAGAACAGAGGGAAACCTAAATATAAAATCTGCTACTGAACACGAACGCTTCAACCTAGAAGAACTAAATTTGGTGAGCCAAGTGGGATTTGTGTACTGATCATTACCACCAAGTATCAACAAGAGTGTGTGAAAAAATATTTGCTGGTATTTCGGAAACACGTTATTTCTTAGAAGCTTGGCAACGCATCTCAATGAAAGTGCTTTCCACAGTCTGTGCCTAGGGTTACTTGAAGAGGAAACAATCCATAGAGACAAAACTGAGAACTCCTTTATTTTGTCAAGTTTCAAAGAGCTACTACAAACCATGTTGGATTTAGTGTTCCAAATTCATCTATCTATATATGAGAGAACAGAGTGAAACCTAAATATAAAAACTGCTACTGTAGACGAACGCTTCAACCTAGAAGAACAAAATTTCTTGAGCCAAGTGGGATTTGTGTACTGATCATGACCACCAAGTATCATCAAGATTGGGTGAAAAAATATTTCCTGGTATTTCGGAAACTCGTTATTTCTTAGAAGCTTGGGAACCCCTCTCAATGAAAGTGCTTTTCCACAGTCTGTGCCTAGGGCTACTTGATGAGGAAACAAACCATAGAGACAAATCTGAGAACTCCTTTATTTGTCAAGTTTCAAAGAGCTACTACAAACCATGTTGGATTTAGAGTTCCAAATTCATCTATCTATATAGGAGAGAACAGAGAGAAACCTAAATATAAAAACTGCTACTGTAGACGAACGCTTCAACCTAGAAGAATAAAATTTGGTGAGCCAAGTGGGATTTGTGTACTGATCATTACCACCAAGTATCATCAAGATTGGGTGAAAAAATATTTGCTGGTATTTCGGAAACTCGTTATTTCTTAGAAGCTTGGCAACCCATCTCAATGAAAGTGCTTTCCACAGTCTGTGCCTAGGGCTACTTTAAGAGGAAACAAACCATAGATACAAAACTGAGAACTCCTTTATGATGGCAAGTTTTCAAAGAGCTACTACAAACCATGTTGGATTTAGAGTTCCAAATTCATCTATCTATATAGGAGAGAACAGAGGGAAACCTAAATATAAAAACTGCTACTGTAGACGGAAACGCTTCAACCTAGAAAACAAAATTTGGTGAGCCAAGTGGACTTGTGTACTGATCATTACCACCAAGTATCATCAAGATTGGGTGAAAAAATATTTGCTGGTATTTCGGAAACTCGTTATTTCTTAGAAGATTGGCAACCCCTCTCAATGAAAGTGCTTTTCCACAGTCTGTGCCTAGGGCTACTTGAAGAGGAAACAAACCATAGAGACAAAACTGAGAACTCCTTTATTTTGTCAAGTTTCAAAGAGCTACTACAAACCATGTTGGATTTAGAGTTCCAAATTCATCTATCTGTGTAGGAGAGAACAGAGTGAAACCTAAATATAAAAACTGCTACTGTACACGAACGCTTCAACCTAGAAGAACAAAATTTGGTGAGCCAAGTGGGATTTGTGTACTGATCATTACCACCAAGTATCATCAAGATTGGGTGAAAAAATATTCGCTGGTATTTCGGAAATTCATTTTTTCTTAGAAGCTTGGGAACCCCTCTCAATGAAAGTGCTTTTCCACAGTCTGTGCCTGGGGCTACTTGAAGAGGAAACAAACCATAGCGACAAAACTGAGAACTCCTTTATTTTGTCAAGTTTCAAAGAGCTACTACAAACCATGTTGGATTTAGAGTTCCAAATTCATCTTTCTATATAGGAGAGAACAGAGGGAAACCTAAATATAAAAACTGCTACTGTAGAGGAACGCTTCAACCTAGAAGAACAAAATTTGGTGAGCCAAGTGGGATTTGTGTACTGATCATTATCAACAAGTATCATCAAGATTGGGTGAAAAAATATTCGCTGGTATTTCGGAAACTCGATATTTCTTAGAAGCTTGGCAACCCCTCTCAATGAAAGTGCTTTTCCACAGTCTGTGCCTAGGGCTACTTGAAGAGGAAACAAACCATAGAGACAAATCTGAGAACTCCTTTATTTTGTCAAGTTTCAAAGAGCTACTACAAACGATGTTGGATTTAGAGTTCCAAATTCATCTATCTATATAGGAGAGAACAGAGTGAAACCTAAATATAAAAACTGCTAATGTACACGAAAGCTTCAACCTAGAAGAACTAAATTTGGTGAGCCAAGTGGGATTTGTGTACTGATCATTACCACGAAGTATCAACAAGTTTGTGTGAAAAAATATTTGCTGGTATTTCGGAAACGCGTTATTTCTTAGAAGCTTGGCAACCCATCTCAATGAAAGTGCTTTCCACAGTCTTTGAATAGGGCTACTTGAAGAGGAAACAATCCATAGAGACAAAACTGAGAACTCCTTTATTTTGTCAAGTTTCAAAGAGCTACTACAAACCATGCTGGATTTAGAGTTCCAAATTCATCTATCTATATATGAGAGAACAGAGTGAAACCTAAATATAAAAACTGCTACTGTAGACGAACGCTTCAACCTAGAAGAACAAAATTTGGTGAGCCAAGTGGGATTTGTGTACTGATCATGACCACCAAGTATCATCAAGATTGGGTGAAAAAATATTTGCTGGTATTTCGGAAACTCGTTATTTCTTAGAAGCTTGGGAACCCCTCTCAATGAAAGTGCTTTTCCAAAGTCTGTGCCTAGGGCTACTTGATGAGGAAACAAACCATAGAGACAAATCTGAGAACTCCTTTATTTTGTCAAGTTTCAAAGAGCTACTACAAACCATGTTGGATTTAGAGTTCCAAATTCATCTATCTATATAGGAGAGAACAGAGAGAAACCTAAATATAAAAACTGCTACTGTAGACGAACGCTTCAACCTAGAATAACAAAATTTGGTGAGCCAAGTGGGATTTGTGTACTGATCGTTACCACCAAGTATCATCAAGATTGGGTGAAAAAATATTTGCTGGTATTTCGGAAACTCGTTATTTCTTAGAAGCTTGGCAACCCCTCTCAATGAAAGTGCTTTTCCACAGTCCCTGCTTAGGGCTACTTGAAGAGGAAACAAACCATAGAGACAAATCTGAGAACTCCTTTATTTTGTCATGTTTCAAAGAGCTACTACAAACCATGTTGGATTTAGAGTTCCAAATTCATCTATCTATATATGAGAGAACAGAGTGAAACCTAAATATAAAAACTGCTACTGTAGACGAACGCTTCAACCTAGAAGAACAAAATTTGGTGAGCCAAGTGGGATTTGTGTACTGATCATGACCACCAAGTATCATCAAGATTGGGTGAAAAAATATTTGCTGGTATTTCGGAAACTGGTTATTTCTTAGAAGCTTGGGAACCAATCTCAATGAAAGTGCTTTTCCTCAGTCTGTGCCTAGGGCTACTTGATGAGGAAACAAACCATAGAGACAAATCAGAGAACTCCTTTATTTTGTCAAGTTTCAAAGAGCTACTACAAACCATGTTGGATTTAGAGTTCCAAATTCATCTATCTGTGTAGGAGAGAACAGAGTGAAACCTAAATATAAAAACTGCTACTGTAGACGAACGCTTCAACGTAGAAGACCAAAATTTGGTGAGCCAAGCGGATTTGTGTACTGATCATTACCACCAAGTATCATCAAGATTGGGTGAAAAAATATTTGCTGGTATTTCGGAAACTCGTTATTTCTTAGAAGATTGGCAACCCCTCTCAATGAAAGTGCTTTTCCACAGTCTGTGCCTAGGGCTACTTGAAGAGGAAACAAACCATAGAGACAAATCAGTGAACTCCTTTATTTTGTCAAGTTTCAAAGAGCTACTACAAACCATGTTGGATTTAGAGTTCCAAATTCATCTATCTATATAGGAGAGAACAGAGAGAAACCTAAATATAAAAACTGCTACTGTAGATGAACGCTTCAACCTAGAAGCCAAAATTTGGTGAGCCAAGTGGGATTTTTATACTGATCATTAACACCAAGTATCAACAAGATTGTGTGAAAAAATATTTGCTGGTATTTCGGAAACTCATTATTTCTTAGAAGTTGGCAACCCATCTCAATGAAAGTGCTTTCCACAGTCTGTGCCTAGGGCTACTTTAAGAGGAAACAAACCATGGAGACAAAACTGAGAACTCCTTTATTTTGTCAAGTTTCAAAGAGCTACTACAAACCATGTTGGATTTAGAGTTCCAAATTCATCTATCTATATAGGAGAGAACAGAGGGAAACCTAAATATAAAAACTGCTACTGTAGACGAACGCTTCAACCTAGATGAACAAAATTTGGTGAGCCAAGTGGGATTTGTGTACTGATCATGACCACCAAGTATCATCAAGATTGGGTGAAAAAATATTTGCTGGTATTTCGGAAACTCGTTTTTTCTTAGAAGCTTGGGAACCCCTCTCAATGAAAGTGCTTTTCCACAGTCTGTGCCTAGGGCTACTTGATGAGGAAACAAACCATAGAGACAAATCTGAGAACTCCTTTATTTTGTCAAGTTTCAAAGAGCTACTACAAACCATGTTGGATTTAGAGTTCCAAATTCATCTATCTATATAGGAGAGAACAGAGGGAAACCTAAATATAAAAACTGCTACTGTAGACGAATGCTTCAACCTAGAAGAACAAAATTTGGTGAGCCAAGTGGGATTTGTGTACTGATCATTACCACCAAGTATCATCAAGGTTGGGTGAAAAAATATTTGCTGGTATTTCGGAAACTCGTTATTTCTTAGAAGATTGGCAACCCCTCTCAATGAAAGTGCTTTTCCACAGTCTGTGCCTAGGGCTACTTGAAGAGGAAACACACCATAAAGACAAATCTGAGAACTCCTTTTTTTTGTCAAGTTTCAACAAGCTACTACAAACCATGTTGGATTTAGACTTCCAAATTCATCTATCTATATAGGAGAGAACAGAGGGAAACCTAAATATAAAAACTGCTACTGTACATGAACGCTTCAACCTAGAAGAACTAAATTTGGTGAGCCAAGTGGGTTTTGTGTACTGATCATTACCACCAAGCATCAACAAGATTGTGTGAAAAAATATTTGCTGGTATTTCGGAAACTCGTTATTTCTTAGAAGCTTGGCAACCCATCTCAAAGAAAGTGCTTTCCACAGTCTGTGCCTAGGGCTACTTGAAGAGGAAACAATACATAGAGACAAAATTGAGAACTCCTTTATTTTGTCAAGTCAAAGGGCTGCTACACACCATGTTGGATTTAGAGTTCCAAAATCATCTATTTATGGGAGAGAACAGAGTGAAACCTAAATATAAAAACTGCTACTGTAGACGAACGCTTCAACCTAGAAGAACAAAATTTGGTGAGCCAAGTGGGATTTGTGTACTGATCATTACCACCAAGTACCATCAAGATTGGGTGAAAAAATATTTGCTGGTATTTCGGAAACTCGTTATTTCGTAGAAGCTTGGCAACCACTCTCAATGAAAGTGCTTTCCACAGTCTGTGCCTAGGGCTACTTTAGGTGGAAACAAACCATAGAGACAAAACTGAGAACTCCTTTATTTTGTCAAGTTTCAAAGAGCTACTACAAACCATGTTGGATTTAGAGTTCCAAATTCATGTATCTATATAGGAGAGAACAGAGGGAAACCTAAATATAAAAACTGCTACTGTAGACGAACGCTTCAACCTAGAAGAACAAAATTTGGTGAGCCAAGTGGGATTTGTGTACTGATCATTACCACCAAGTATCATCAAGTTTTGGTGAAAAAATATTTGCTGGTATTTCGGAAACTCGTTATTTCTTAGAAGCTTGGGAACCCCTCTCAATGAAAGTCCTTTTCCACAGTCTGTGCCTGGGGCTACTTGAAGAGGAAACAAACCATAGCGACAAAAGTGAGAACTCCTTTATTTTGTCAAGTTTCAAAGGGCTGCTACAAACCATGTTGGATTTAGAGTTCCAAAATCATCTATTTATGGGAGAGAACAGAGGGAAACCTAAATATAAAAACTGCTACTGTAGACGAACGCTTCAACCTAGAAGAACAAAATTTGGTGAGCCAAGTGGGAATTGTGTACTGATCATTACCACCAAGTACCATCAAGATTGGGTGAAAAAATATTTGCTGGTATTTCGGAATCTCGTTATTTCGTAGAAGCTTGGCAACCACTCTCAATGAAAGTGCTTTCCACAGTCTGTGCCTAGGGCTACATTAAGTGGAAACAAACCATAGAGACAAAACTGAGAACTCCTTTATTTTGTCAAGTTTCAAAGACTACTACAAACCATGTTGGATTTAGAGTTCCAAATTCATCTTTCTATAAAGGAGAGAACAGAGCGAAACCTAAATATAAAAACTGCTACTGTAGACGAAAGCTTCAACCTAGAAGAACAAAATTTGGTGAGCCAAGTGTGATTTGTGTTCTGATCATTAGCAACAAGTATCATCAAGATTGGGTGAAAAAATATTCGCTGGTATTTCGGAAACTCGTTATTTCTTAAAAGCTTGGCAACCCCTCTCAATGAAAGTCCTTTTCCACAGTCTGTGCCTAGGGCTACTTGAAGAGGAAACAAACCATAGAGACAAATCTGAGAACTCCTTTATTTCGTCAAGGTTCAAAGAGCTACTACAAACCATGTTGGATTTAGAGTTCCAAATTCAACTATCTATATAGGAGAGAACAGAGGGAAACCTAAATATAAAATCGGCTACTGTACACGAACGCTTCAACCTAGAAGAACTAAATTTGGTGAGCCAAGTGGGATTTGTGTACTGATCATTACCACCAAGTATCAACAAGATTGTGTGAAAAAATATTTGCTGGTATTTCGGAAACACGTTATTTCTTAGAAGCTTGGCAACCCATCTAAATGAAAGTGCTTTCCACAGTCTGTGCCTAGGGCTACTTGAAGAGGAAACAATCCATAGAGACAAAACTGAGAACTCCTTTATTTTGTCAAGTTTCAAAGAGCTACTACAAACCATGTTGGATTTAGAGTTCCAAATTCATCTATTTAGGGAAGAGAACAGAGGGAAACCTAAATATAAAAACTGCTACTGTGCACGAACGCTTCAACCTAGAAGAACAAAATTTGGTGAGCCAAGTGGGATTTGTGTACTGATCATTACCCCCAAGTATCATCAAGATTTTGTGAAAAAATATTTGCTGGTATTTCGGAAACTCGTTATTTCTTAGAAGCTTGGCAACCCATCTCATTGAAAGTGCTTTCCACAGTCTGTGCCTAGGGCTACTTTAAGTGGAAACAAACCATAGAGACAAAACTGAGAACTCCTTTATTTTGTCAAGTTTCAAAGAGCTACTACAAACCATGTTGGATTTAGAGTTCCAAATTCATCTATTTATGGGAGATAACAGAGGGAAACCTAAATATAAAAACTGCTACTGTGCACGAACGCTTCAACCTAGAAGAACAAAATTTTTGAGCCAAGTGGGATTTGTGTACTGATCATTACCACCAAGTATCATGAAGATTGGGTGAAAAAATATTTGCTGGTATTTCGGAAACTCGTTATTTCTTAGAAGCTTGGCAACCCATCTCATTGAAAGTGCTTTCCACAGTCTGTGCCTAGGGCTACTTTAAGTGGAAACAAACCATAGAGACAAAACTGAGAACTCCTTTATTTTGTCAAGTTTCAAAGAGCTACTACAAACCATGTTGGATTTAGAGTTCCAAATTCATGTATCTATATAGGAGAGAACAGAGGGAAACCTAAATATAAAAACTGCTACTGTAGACGAACGCTTCAACCTAGAAGAACAAAATTTGGTGAGCCAAGTGGGATTTGTGTACTGATCATTACCACCAAGTATCATCAAGATTGGGTGAAAAAATATTTGCTGGTATTTCGGAAACTCGTTATTTCTTAGAAGCTTGGGAACCCCTCTCAATGAAAGTCCTTTTCCACAGTCTGTGCCTGGGGCTACTTGAAGAGGAAACAAACCATAGCGACAAAACTGAGAACTCCTTTATTTTGTCAAGTTTCAAAGGGCTGCTACAAACCATGTTGGATTTAGAGTTCCAAAATCATCTATTTATGCGAGAGAACAGAGGGAAACCTAAATATAAAAACTGCTACTGTAGACGAACGCTTCAACCTAGAAGAACAAAATTTGGTGAGCCAAGTGGGATTTGTGTACTGATCATTACCACCAAGTACCATCAAGATTGGGTGAAAAAATATTTGCTGGTATTTCGGAAACTCGTTATTTCGTAGAAGCTTGGCAACCACTCTCAATGAAAGTGCTTTCCACAGTCTGTGCCTAGGGCTACTTTAAGTGGAAACAAACCATAGAGACAAAACTGAGAACTCCTTTATTTGGTCAAGTTTCAAAGAGCTACTACAAACCATGTTGGATTTAGAGTTCCAAATTCATGTATCTATATAGGAGAGAACAGAGGGAAACCTAAATATAAAAACTGCTACTGTAGACGAACGCTTCAACCTAGAAGAACAAAATTTGGTGAGACTTGTGGGATTTGTGTACTGATCATTACCACCAAGTATCATCAAGATTTGGTGAAAAAATATTTGCTGGTATTTCGGAAACTCGTTATTTCTTAGAAGCTTGGGAACCCCTCTCAATGAAAGTCCTTTTCCACAGTCTGTGCCTGGGGCTACTTGAAGAGGAAACAAACCATAGCGACAAAACTGAGAACTCCTTTATTTTGTCAAGTTTCAAAGAGCTACTACAAACCATGTTGGATTTAGAGTTCCAAATTCATCTTTCTATAAAGGAGAAAACAGAGCGAAACCTAAATATAAAAACTGCTACTGTAGACGAACGCTTCAATCTAGAAGAACAAAATTTGGTGAGCCAAGTGTGATTTGTGTACTGATCATTACCACCAAGTATCAACAAGATTGTGTGAAAAAATATTTGCTGGTATTTCGGAAACTCGATATTTCTTAGAAGCTTGGCAACCCATCTCAATGAAAGTGCTTTTCCACAGTCTGTGTCTTGGGCTACTTTAAGAGGAAAGAAACCATAGAGACAAAACTGAGAACTCCATTATCTTGTCAATTTTCAAAGAGCTACTACAAACCATGTTGGATTTAGAGTTCCAAATTCATCTATCTATATAGGAGAGAACAGAGGGAAACCTAAATATAAAAACTGCTACTGTAGACGAACGCTTCAACCTAGGAGACCAAAATTTGGTGAGCCAAGTGGGATTTGTGTACTGATCATTACCACATAGTATCATCAAGATTGGGTGAAAAAATATTTGCTGGTATTTCGGAAACTCGTTATTTCTTAGAAGATTGGCAACCCCTCTCAATGAATGTGCTTTTCCAGAGTCTGTGCCTAGCGCTAATTTAAGAGGAAACAAACCATAGAGACAAATCTGAGAACTCCATTTTTTTGTCAAGTTTCAACAAGCTACTATAAACCATGTTGGATTTAGAGTTCCAAATTCATGTATCTATATAGGAGAGAACAGAGGGAAACCTAAATATAAAAACTGCTACTGTACACGAACGCTTCAACCTAGAAGAACTAAATTTGGTGAGCCAAGTGGGATTTGTGTACTGATCATTAGCACCAAGTATCATCAAGATTGGGTGAAAAAATATTTGCTGGTATTTCGGAAACTCGTTATTTCTTAGAAGCTTGGCAACCCCTCTCAATAAAAGTGCTTTTCCACAGTCTGTGCCTAGGGCTACTTGAAGAGTAAACAAACTAAGAGAAAAACTGAGAACTCCTTTATTTTGTCAAGTTTCAAGGAGCTACTACAAAGCATGTTGGATTTAGAGTTCCAAATTCATCTATCTATATAGGAGAGTACAGAGGGAAACCTAAATATAAAAACTGCTACTGTACACGAATGCTTCATCCTAGATGAACAAAAATGGGTTAGCCAAGTGGGATTTGTGTGCTGATCATTACCACCAAGTATCATCAAGTTTTGGTGAAAAAATATTTGCTGGTATTTCGGAAACTCGATATTTCTTAGAAGCTTGGCAACCCATCTCAATGTAAGTGCTTTTCCACTGTCTGTTCCTGGGGCTATTTGAAGAGGAAACAAACCAGAGAGACAAAACTGAGAACTCCTTTATTTTGTCAAGTTTCAAAGAGCTACTACACACCATGTTGGATTTACAGTTCCAAATTCATCTATCTATATAGGAGAGAACAGAGGGAAACCTAAATATAAAAACTGCTACTGTAGACGAATGCTTCAACCTAGAAGAACAAAATTTGGTGAGCCAAGTGGGATTTGTGTACTGATCATTACCACCAAGTATCATCAAGGTTGGGTGAAAAAATATTTGCTGGTATTTCGGAAACTCGTTATTTCTTAGAAGATTGGCAACCCCTCTCAATGAAAGTGCTTTTCCACAGTCTGTGCCTAGGGCTACTTGAAGAGGAAACACACCATAAAGACAAATCTGAGAACTCCTTTTTTTTGTCAAGTTTCAACAAGCTACTACAAACCATGTTGGATTTAGACTTCCAAATTCATCTATCTATATAGGAGAGAACAGAGGGAAACCTAAATATAAAAACTGCTACTGTACATGAACGCTTCAACCTAGAAGAACTAAATTTGGTGAGCCAAGTGGGTTTTGTGTACTGATCATTACCACCAAGCATCAACAAGATTGTGTGAAAAAATATTTGCTGGTATTTCGGAAACTCGTTATTTCTTAGAAGCTTGGCAACCCATCTCAAAGAAAGTGCTTTCCACAGTCTGTGCCTAGGGCTACTTGAAGAGGAAACAATACATAGAGACAAAATTGAGAACTCCTTTATTTTGTCAAGTCAAAGGGCTGCTACACACCATGTTGGATTTAGAGTTCCAAAATCATCTATTTATGGGAGAGAACAGAGTGAAACCTAAATATAAAAACTGCTACTGTAGACGAACGCTTCAACCTAGAAGAACAAAATTTGGTGAGCCAAGTGGGATTTGTGTACTGATCATTACCACCAAGTACCATCAAGATTGGGTGAAAAAATATTTGCTGGTATTTCGGAAACTCGTTATTTCGTAGAAGCTTGGCAACCACTCTCAATGAAAGTGCTTTCCACAGTCTGTGCCTAGGGCTACTTTAGGTGGAAACAAACCATAGAGACAAAACTGAGAACTCCTTTATTTTGTCAAGTTTCAAAGAGCTACTACAAACCATGTTGGATTTAGAGTTCCAAATTCATGTATCTATATAGGAGAGAACAGAGGGAAACCTAAATATAAAAACTGCTACTGTAGACGAACGCTTCAACCTAGAAGAACAAAATTTGGTGAGCCAAGTGGGATTTGTGTACTGATCATTACCACCAAGTATCATCAAGTTTTGGTGAAAAAATATTTGCTGGTATTTCGGAAACTCGTTATTTCTTAGAAGCTTGGGAACCCCTCTCAATGAAAGTCCTTTTCCACAGTCTGTGCCTGGGGCTACTTGAAGAGGAAACAAACCATAGCGACAAAAGTGAGAACTCCTTTATTTTGTCAAGTTTCAAAGGGCTGCTACAAACCATGTTGGATTTAGAGTTCCAAAATCATCTATTTATGGGAGAGAACAGAGGGAAACCTAAATATAAAAACTGCTACTGTAGACGAACGCTTCAACCTAGAAGAACAAAATTTGGTGAGCCAAGTGGGAATTGTGTACTGATCATTACCACCAAGTACCATCAAGATTGGGTGAAAAAATATTTGCTGGTATTTCGGAATCTCGTTATTTCGTAGAAGCTTGGCAACCACTCTCAATGAAAGTGCTTTCCACAGTCTGTGCCTAGGGCTACATTAAGTGGAAACAAACCATAGAGACAAAACTGAGAACTCCTTTATTTTGTCAAGTTTCAAAGACTACTACAAACCATGTTGGATTTAGAGTTCCAAATTCATCTTTCTATAAAGGAGAGAACAGAGCGAAACCTAAATATAAAAACTGCTACTGTAGACGAAAGCTTCAACCTAGAAGAACAAAATTTGGTGAGCCAAGTGTGATTTGTGTTCTGATCATTAGCAACAAGTATCATCAAGATTGGGTGAAAAAATATTCGCTGGTATTTCGGAAACTCGTTATTTCTTAAAAGCTTGGCAACCCCTCTCAATGAAAGTCCTTTTCCACAGTCTGTGCCTAGGGCTACTTGAAGAGGAAACAAACCATAGAGACAAATCTGAGAACTCCTTTATTTCGTCAAGGTTCAAAGAGCTACTACAAACCATGTTGGATTTAGAGTTCCAAATTCAACTATCTATATAGGAGAGAACAGAGGGAAACCTAAATATAAAATCGGCTACTGTACACGAACGCTTCAACCTAGAAGAACTAAATTTGGTGAGCCAAGTGGGATTTGTGTACTGATCATTACCACCAAGTATCAACAAGATTGTGTGAAAAAATATTTGCTGGTATTTCGGAAACACGTTATTTCTTAGAAGCTTGGCAACCCATCTAAATGAAAGTGCTTTCCACAGTCTGTGCCTAGGGCTACTTGAAGAGGAAACAATCCATAGAGACAAAACTGAGAACTCCTTTATTTTGTCAAGTTTCAAAGAGCTACTACAAACCATGTTGGATTTAGAGTTCCAAATTCATCTATTTAGGGAAGAGAACAGAGGGAAACCTAAATATAAAAACTGCTACTGTGCACGAACGCTTCAACCTAGAAGAACAAAATTTGGTGAGCCAAGTGGGATTTGTGTACTGATCATTACCCCCAAGTATCATCAAGATTTTGTGAAAAAATATTTGCTGGTATTTCGGAAACTCGTTATTTCTTAGAAGCTTGGCAACCCATCTCATTGAAAGTGCTTTCCACAGTCTGTGCCTAGGGCTACTTTAAGTGGAAACAAACCATAGAGACAAAACTGAGAACTCCTTTATTTTGTCAAGTTTCAAAGAGCTACTACAAACCATGTTGGATTTAGAGTTCCAAATTCATCTATTTATGGGAGATAACAGAGGGAAACCTAAATATAAAAACTGCTACTGTGCACGAACGCTTCAACCTAGAAGAACAAAATTTTTGAGCCAAGTGGGATTTGTGTACTGATCATTACCACCAAGTATCATGAAGATTGGGTGAAAAAATATTTGCTGGTATTTCGGAAACTCGTTATTTCTTAGAAGCTTGGCAACCCATCTCATTGAAAGTGCTTTCCACAGTCTGTGCCTAGGGCTACTTTAAGTGGAAACAAACCATAGAGACAAAACTGAGAACTCCTTTATTTTGTCAAGTTTCAAAGAGCTACTACAAACCATGTTGGATTTAGAGTTCCAAATTCATGTATCTATATAGGAGAGAACAGAGGGAAACCTAAATATAAAAACTGCTACTGTAGACGAACGCTTCAACCTAGAAGAACAAAATTTGGTGAGCCAAGTGGGATTTGTGTACTGATCATTACCACCAAGTATCATCAAGATTGGGTGAAAAAATATTTGCTGGTATTTCGGAAACTCGTTATTTCTTAGAAGCTTGGGAACCCCTCTCAATGAAAGTCCTTTTCCACAGTCTGTGCCTGGGGCTACTTGAAGAGGAAACAAACCATAGCGACAAAACTGAGAACTCCTTTATTTTGTCAAGTTTCAAAGGGCTGCTACAAACCATGTTGGATTTAGAGTTCCAAAATCATCTATTTATGCGAGAGAACAGAGGGAAACCTAAATATAAAAACTGCTACTGTAGACGAACGCTTCAACCTAGAAGAACAAAATTTGGTGAGCCAAGTGGGATTTGTGTACTGATCATTACCACCAAGTACCATCAAGATTGGGTGAAAAAATATTTGCTGGTATTTCGGAAACTCGTTATTTCGTAGAAGCTTGGCAACCACTCTCAATGAAAGTGCTTTCCACAGTCTGTGCCTAGGGCTACTTTAAGTGGAAACAAACCATAGAGACAAAACTGAGAACTCCTTTATTTGGTCAAGTTTCAAAGAGCTACTACAAACCATGTTGGATTTAGAGTTCCAAATTCATGTATCTATATAGGAGAGAACAGAGGGAAACCTAAATATAAAAACTGCTACTGTAGACGAACGCTTCAACCTAGAAGAACAAAATTTGGTGAGACTTGTGGGATTTGTGTACTGATCATTACCACCAAGTATCATCAAGATTTGGTGAAAAAATATTTGCTGGTATTTCGGAAACTCGTTATTTCTTAGAAGCTTGGGAACCCCTCTCAATGAAAGTCCTTTTCCACAGTCTGTGCCTGGGGCTACTTGAAGAGGAAACAAACCATAGCGACAAAACTGAGAACTCCTTTATTTTGTCAAGTTTCAAAGAGCTACTACAAACCATGTTGGATTTAGAGTTCCAAATTCATCTTTCTATAAAGGAGAAAACAGAGCGAAACCTAAATATAAAAACTGCTACTGTAGACGAACGCTTCAATCTAGAAGAACAAAATTTGGTGAGCCAAGTGTGATTTGTGTACTGATCATTAGCAACAAGTATCATCAAGATTGGGTGAAAAAATATTCGCTGGTATTTCGGAAACTCGTTATTTCTTAAAAGCTTGGCAACCCCTCTCAATGAAAGTCCTTTTCCACAGTCTGTGCCTAGGGCTACTTGAAGAGGAAACAAACCATAGAGACAAATCTGAGAACTCCTTTATTTTGTCAAGTTTCAAAGAGCTACTACAAACCATGTTGGATTTAGAGTTCCAAATTCAACTATCTATATAGGAGAGAACAGAGGGAAACCTAAATATAAAATCGGCTACTGTACACGAACGCTTCAACCTAGAAGAACTAAATTTGGTGAGCCAAGTGGGATTTGTGTACTGATCATTACCTCCAAGTATCAACAAGATTGTGTGAAAAAATATTTGCTGGTATTTCGGAAACACGTTATTTCTTAGAAGCTTGGCAACCCATCTAAATGAAAGTGCTTTCCACAGTCTGTGCCTAGGGCTACTTGAAGAGGAAACAATCCATAGAGACAAAACTGAGAACTCCCTTATTTTGTCAAGTTTCAAAGAGCTACTACAAACCATGTTGGATTTAGAGTTCCAAATTCATCTATTTAGGGAAGAGAACAGAGGGAAACCTAAATATAAAAACTGCTACTGTGCACGAACGCTTCAACCTAGAAGAACAAAATTTGGTGAGCCAAGTGGGATTTGTGTACTGATCATTACCCCCAAGTATCATCAAGATTGGGTGAAAAAATATTTGCTGGTATTTCGGAAACTCGTTATTTCTTAGAAGCTTGGCAACCCATCTCATTGAAAGTGCTTTCCACAGTCTGTGCCTAGGGCTACTTTAAGTGGAAACAAACCATAGAGACAAAACTGAGAACTCCTTTATTTTGTCAAGTTTCAAAGAGCTACTACAAACCGTGTTGGATTTAGAGTTCCAAATTCATCTATCTATATAGGAGAGAACAGAGGGAAACCTAAATATAAAAACTGCTACTGTAGACGAACGCTTCAACCTTGGAGACCAAAATTTGGTGAGCCAAGTGGGATTTGTGTACTGATCATTACCACATAGTATCATCAAGATTGGGTGAAAAAATATTTGCTGGTATTTCGGAAACTAGTTATTTCTTAGAAGATTGGCAACCCCTCTCAATGAATGTGCTTTTCCACAGTCTGTAGCTAGCGCTAATTTAAGAGGAAACAAACCATAGAGACAAATCTGAGAACTCCATTTTTTTGTCAAGTTTCAACAAGCTACTACAAACCATGTAGGATTTAGAGTTCCAAATTCAAGTATCTATATAGGAGAGAACAGAGGGAAACCTAAATATAAAAACTGCTACTGTACACGAACGCTTCAACCTAGAAGAACTAAATTTGGTGAGCCAAGTGGGATTTGTGTACTGATCTTTAGCAACAAGTATCATCAAGATTGGGTGAAAAAATATTTGCTGGTATTTCGGAAACTCGTTATTTCTTAGAAGCTTGGCAACCCCTCTCAATGAAAGTGCTTTTCCACAGTCTGTGCCTAGGGCTACTTGAAGAGTAAACAAACTATGAGACAAAACTGAGAACTCCTTTATTTTGTCAAGTTTCAAGGAGCTACTACAAAGCATGTTGGATTTAGAGTTCCAAATTCATCTATGTATATACGAGAGAACAGAGGGAAACCTAAATATAAAAACTGCTACTGTAGACGAACGCTTCCACCTAGAAGAACAAAATTTCGTAAGCCAAGTGGGATTTGTGTACTGATCATTACCATCAAGTATCATCAAGATTGGGTGAAAAAATATTTGCTGGTATTTTGGAAACTCGTTATTTCTTAGAAGCTTGGCAACCCCTCTCAATGAAAGTGCTTTTCCACAGTCTGTGCCTAGGGCTACTTGAAGAGGAAACAAACCATAGAGACAAAACTGAGAACTCCTTTATTTTGTCAAGTTTCAAAGAGCTACTACAAACCATGTTCGATTTAGAGTTCCAAATTCATCTATTTATATAGGAGAGAACAGAGAGAAACCTTAATATATAAACTGCTACTGTAGACGAACGCTTCAACCTAGAAGAACAAAATTTGGTGAGCCAAGTGGGATTTGTGTACTGATCATTACCACCAAGTATCATCAAGATTGGGTGAAAAAATATTTGCTGGTATTTCGGAAACTCGTTATTTCTTAGAAGCTTGGCAACCCCTCTCAATGAAAGTGCTTTTCCACAGTCTGTGCCTAGGGCTACTTGAAGAGGAAACAAACCATAGAGACAAAACTGAGAACTCCTTTATTTTGTCAAGATTCAAGGAGCTACTACAAAGCATGTTGGATTTAGAGTTCCAAATTCATCTATCTATATAAGAGAACAGAGAGAAACCTAAATATAAAAACTACTACAGTAGATGAACGCTTCACCTAGAAGAACAAAATTTGGTGAGCCAAGTGGGATTTGTGTACTGATCATTACCACCAAGTATCATCAAGATTGGGTGAAAAAATATTTGCTGGTATTTCGGAAACTCGTTATTTCTTAGAAGCTTGGGAACCCCTCTCAATGAAAGTGCTTTTCCACTGTCTGTGCCTGGGGCTACTTGAAGAGGAAACAAACCATAGCGACAATACTGAGAACTCCTTTATTTTGTCAAGTTTCAAAGAGCTACTACAAACCATGTTGGATTTAGAGTTCCAAATTCATCTTTCTATATAGGAGAGAACAGAGCGAAACCTAAATATAAAAACTGCTACTGTAGACGAACGCTTCAACCTAGAAGACCAAAATTTGGTGAGCCATGTGGGATTTGTGTACTGATCATTAGCAACAAGTATCATCAAGATTGGGTGAAAAAATATTCGCTGGTATTTCAGAAACTCGTTATTTCTTAGAAGCTTAGCAACCCCTCTCAATGAAAGTGCTTTTCCACAGTCTGTGCCTAGGGCTACTTGAAGAGGAAACAAACCATAGAGACAAATCTGAGAACTCCTTTATTTTGTCAAGTTTCAAAGAGCTACTACAAACCATGTTGGATTTAGAGTTCCAAATTCATCTATCTATATAGGAGAGAACAGAGGGAAACCTAAATATAAAAACTGCTACTGTAGACGAACGCTTCAACCTAGAAGAACAAAATTTGGTGAGCCAAGTGGGATTTGTGTACTGATCATTACCACCAAGTATCATCAAGATTGTGTGAAAAAATATTTGCTGATATTTTGGAAACTCGTTATTTCTTAGAAGCTTGGCAACCCATCTCAATGAAAATGCTTTCCACAGTCTGTGCCTAGGGCTGCATGAAGAGGTAACAATCCATAGAGAAAAAACTGAGAACTCCTTTATTTTGTCAAGTTTCAAAGAGCTGCTACAAACCATGTTGGATTTAGAGTTCCAAATTCATCTATTTATGGGAGAGAACAGAGGGAAACCTAAATATAAAAACTGCTACTGTGCACGAATGCTTCAACCTAGAAGAACAAAATTTGGTGAGCCAAGTGGGATTTGTGTACTGATCATTACCACCAAGTATCATCAAGATTGGGTGAAAAAATATTTGCTGGTATTTCGGAAACTCGTTATTTCTTAGAAGCTTGGCAACCCATCTCATTGAAAGTGCTTTCCACAGTCTGTGCCTAGGGCTACTTTAAGTGGAAACAAACCATAGAGACAAAACTGAGAACTCCTTTATTTTGTCAAGTTTCAAAGAGCTACTACAAACCATGTTGGATTTAGAGTTCCAAATTCATGTATCTATATAGGAGAGAACAGAGGGAAACCTAAATATAAAAACGGCTACTGTAGACGAACACTTCAACCTAGAAGAACTAAATTTGGTGAGCCAAGTGGGATTTGTGTACTGATCATTAGCAACAAGTATCATCAAGATTGGGTGAAAAAATATTTGCTGGTATTTCGGAAACTCGTTATTTCTTAGAAGCTTGGCAAACCCTCTCAATGAAAGTGCTTTTCCACAGTCTGTGCCTAGGGCTACTTGAAGAGGAAACAAACCATAGAGACAAAACTGAGAACTCCCTTATTTTGTCAAGTTTCAAGGAGCTACTACAAAGCATGTTGGATTTAGAGTTCCAAATTCATCTATGTATATAGGAGAGAACAGAGGGAAACCTAAATATATAAACTGCTACTGTAGACGAACGCTTCCACCTAGAAGAACAAAATTTGGTAAGCCAAGTGGGATTTGTGTACTGATCATTACCACCAAGTATCATCAAGATTGGGTGAAAAAATATTTGCTGGTATTTCGGAAACTCGTTATTTCTTAGAAGCTTGGCAAACCCTCTCAATGAAAGTGCTTTTCCACAGTCTGTGCCTAGGGCTACTTGAAGAGGAAACAAACCATAGAGACAAATCTGAGAACTCCTTTATTTTGTCAAGTTTCAAAGAGCTACTACAAACCATGTTGGATTTAGAGTTCCATATTCATCTATCTACATAGGAGAGAACAGAGAGAAACCTAAATATAAAAACTGCTACTGTAGAGGAACGCTTCAACCTAGAAGACCAAAATTTGGTGAGCCAAGTGGGATTTGTGTACTGATCATTACCACCAAGTATCAACAAGATTGTGTGAAAAAATATTTGCTGGTATTTCGGAAACTTGTTATTTCTTAGAAGCTTGGCAACCCATCTCAATGAAAGTGCTTTCCACAGTCTGTGCCTAGGGCTACTTTAAGAGGAAACAAACCATAGAGACAAAACTGAGAACTCCTCTATTTTGTCAAGTTTCAAAGAGCTACTACAAACCATGTTGGATTTAGAGTTCCAAGTTCATCTTTCTATATAGGAGAGAACAGAGGGAAACCTAAATATAAAAACTGCTCCTGTAGACGAACGCTTAAACCTAGAAGAACAACATTTGGTGAGCCAAGTGGGATTTGTGTACTGATCATTACCACCAAGTATCAACAAGATAGTGTGAAAAAATATTTGCTGGTATTTCGGAAACTCGTAATTTCTTAGAAGCTTGACAACCCATCTCAATGAAAGTGCTTTCCACAGTCTGTGCCTAGGGCTACTTTAAGAGGAAACAAACCATAGAGACAAAACTGAGAACTCCTTTATTTTGTCAAGTTTCAAAGAGCTACTACAAACCATGTTGGATTTAGAGTTCCAAATTCATCTATCTGTATAGGAGAGAACAGAGGGAAACCTAAATATAAAAACTGCTACTGTACATGAACGCTTCGACCTAGAAGAACTAAATTTGGTGAGCCAAGTGGGATTTGTGTACTGATCATTACCACCAAGTATCATCAAGATTGGGTGAAAAAATATATGCTGGTATTTCGGAAACTCGTTATTTCTTAGAAGCTTGGCAACCCATCTCAATGAAAGTGCTTTTCCACAGTCTGTGCCTAGGGCTACTTGAAGAGGAAACAAACCATAGAGACAAAACTGAGAACTCCTTTATTTTGTCAAGTTTCAAGGAGCTACTACAAAGCATGTTGGATTTAGAGTTCCAAATTCATCTATCTATATAGGAGAGAACAGAGAGAAGCCTAAATATAAAAACTGCTAATGTAGACGAACGCTTCAACCTACAAGAAAAAATTTGGTGAGCCAAGTGGGATTTGTGTACTGATCATTACCACCAAGTATCAACAAGATTGTGTGAAAAAATATTTGCTGGTATTTCGGAAACTCGATATTTCTTAGAAGCTTGGCAACCCATCTCAATGAAAGTGCTTTTCCACAGTCTGTGTCTTGGGCTACTTTAAGAGGAAAGAAACCATAGAGACAAAACTGAGAACTCCATTATCTTGTCAATTTTCAAAGAGCTACTACAAACCATGTTGGATTTAGAGTTCCAAATTCATCTATCTATATAGGAGAGAACAGAGGGAAACCTAAATATAAAAACTGCTACTGTAGACGAACGCTTCAACCTAGGAGACCAAAATTTGGTGAGCCAAGTGGGATTTGTGTACTGATCATTACCACATAGTATCATCAAGATTGGGTGAAAAAATATTTGCTGGTATTTCGGAAACTCGTTATTTCTTAGAAGATTGGCAACCCCTCTCAATGAATGTGCTTTTCCAGAGTCTGTGCCTAGCGCTAATTTAAGAGGAAACAAACCATAGAGACAAATCTGAGAACTCCATTTTTTTGTCAAGTTTCAACAAGCTACTATAAACCATGTTGGATTTAGAGTTCCAAATTCATGTATCTATATAGGAGAGAACAGAGGGAAACCTAAATATAAAAACTGCTACTGTACACGAACGCTTCAACCTAGAAGAACTAAATTTGGTGAGCCAAGTGGGATTTGTGTACTGATCATTAGCACCAAGTATCATCAAGATTGGGTGAAAAAATATTTGCTGGTATTTCGGAAACTCGTTATTTCTTAGAAGCTTGGCAACCCCTCTCAATAAAAGTGCTTTTCCACAGTCTGTGCCTAGGGCTACTTGAAGAGTAAACAAACTAAGAGACAAAACTGAGAACTCCTTTATTTTGTCAAGTTTCAAGGAGCTACTACAAAGCATGTTGGATTTAGAGTTCCAAATTCATCTATCTATATAGGAGAGTACAGAGGGAAACCTAAATATAAAAACTGCTACTGTACACGAATGCTTCATCCTAGATGAACAAAAATGGGTTAGCCAAGTGGGATTTGTGTGCTGATCATTACCACCAAGTATCATCAAGTTTTGGTGAAAAAATATTTGCTGGTATTTCGGAAACTCGATATTTCTTAGAAGCTTGGCAACCCATCTCAATGTAAGTGCTTTTCCACTGTCTGTTCCTGGGGCTATTTGAAGAGGAAACAAACCAGAGAGACAAAACTGAGAACTCCTTTATTTTGTCAAGTTTCAAAGAGCTACTACACACCATGTTGGATTTACAGTTCCAAATTCATCTATCTATATAGGAGAGAATAGAGAGAAACCTAAATATAAAAACTGCTACTGTAGACGAACGCTTCAACCTAGAAGAAGAAAATTTGGTGAGCCATGTGGGATTTGTGTGCTGATCATTACCACCAAGTATCAACAAGATTTTGTGAAAAAATATTTGCTGGTATTTCGGAAACTCGTTATTTCTTAGAAGCTTGGCAACCCCTCTCAATGAAAGTGCTTTTCCACAGTCTGTGCCTAGGGCTACTTGAAGAGGAAACAAACCATAGAGACAAAACTGAGAACTCCTTTATTTTGTCAAGTTTCAAAGAGCTACTACAAACCATGTTGGATTTAGAGTTCCAAATTCATCTATCTATGTAGGAGAGAACAGAGGGAAACCTAAATATAAAAACTGCTACTGTACACGAACGCTTCAACCTAGAAGAACTAAATTTGGTGAGCCAAGTGGGATTTGTGTACTGATCATTAGCAACAAGTATCATCAAGATTGGGTGAAAAAATATTTGCTGGTATTTCGGAAACTCGTTATTTCTTAGAAACTTGGCAACCCATCTCAATGAAAGTGCTTTCCACAGTCTGTCCCTAGGGCTACTTGAAGAGCAAACAAACCATAGAGACAAAACTGAGAACTCCTCTATTTTGTCAAGTTTCAAAGAGCTACTACAAACCATGTTGGATTTAGAGTTCCAAGTTCATCTTTCTATATAGGAGAGAAGAGGGAAACCTAAATATAAAAACTGCTCCTGTAGACGAACGCTTAAACCTAGAAGAACACAATTTGGTGAGCCAAGTGGGATTTGTGTACTGATCATTACCACCAAGTATCAAGAAGATTGTGTGAAAAAATATTTGCTGGTATTTCGGAAACTCGTTATTTCTTAGAAGCTTGACAACCCATCTCAATGAAAGTGCTTTCCACAGTCTGTGCCTAGGGCTACTTTAAGAGGAAACACCATAGAGACAAAACTGAGAACTCCTTTATTTTGTCAATTTCAAAGAGCTACTACAAACCATGTTGGATTTAGAGTTCCAAATTCATCTCTCTATATAGGAGAGAACAGAGGGAAACCTAAATATAAAAACTGCTACTGTACACGAACGCTTCGATCTTGAAGAACTAAATTTGGTGAGCCAAGTGGGATTTGTGTACTGATCATTAGCAACAAGTATCATCAAGATTGGGTGAAAAAATATTTGCTGGTATTTCGGAAACTCGTTATTTCTTAGAAGCTTGGCAAACCCTCTCAATGAAAGTGCTTTTCCACAGTCTGTGCCTAGGGCTACTTGAAGAGGAAACAAACCATAGAGACAAATCTGAGAACTCCTTTATTTTGTCAAGTTTCAAAGAGCTACTACAAACCATGTTGGATTTAGAGTTCCATATTCATCTATCTACATAGGAGAGAACAGAGAGAAACCTAAATATAAAAACTGCTACTGTAGAGGAACGCTTCAACCTAGAAGACCAAAATTTGGTGAGCCAAGTGGGATTTGTGTACTGATCATTACCACCAAGTATCAACAAGATTGTGTGAAAAAATATTTGCTGGTATTTCGGAAACTTGTTATTTCTTAGAAGCTTGGCAACCCATCCCAATGAAAGTGCTTTCCACAGTCTGTGCCTAGGGCTACTTTAAGAGGAAACAAACCATAGAGACAAAACTGAGAACTCCTCTATTTTGTCAAGTTTCAAAGAGCTACTACAAACCATGTTGGATTTAGAGTTCCAAGTTCATCTTTCTATATAGGAGAGAACAGAGGGAACCTAAATATAAAAACTGCTCCTGTAGACGAAGGCTTAAACCTAGAAGAACAACATTTGGTGAGCCAAGTGGGATTTGTGTACTGATCATTACCACCAAGTATCAACAAGATAGTGTGAAAAAATATTTGCTGGTATTTCGGAAACTCGTTATTTCTTAGAAGCTTGACAACCCATCTCAATGAAAGTGCTTTCCACAGTCTGTGCCTAGGGCTACTTTAAGAGGAAACAAACCATAGAGACAAAACTGAGAACTCCTTTATTTTGTCAAGTTTCAAAGAGCTACTACAAACCATGTTGGATTTAGAGTTCCAAATTCATCTATCTGTATAGGAGAGAACAGAGGGAAACCTAAATATAAAAACTGCTACTGTACATGAACGCTTCGACCTAGAAGAACTAAATTTGGTGAGCCAAGTGGGATTTGTGTACTGATCATTACCACCAAGTATCATCAAGATTGGGTGAAAAAATATATGCTGGTATTTCGGAAACTCGTTATTTCTTAGAAGCTTGGCAACCCATCTCAATGAAAGTGCTTTTCCACAGTCTGTGCCTAGGGCTACTTGAAGAGGAAACAAACCATAGAGACAAAACTGAGAACTCCTTTATTTTGTCAAGTTTCAAGGAGCTACTACAAAGCATGTTGGATTTAGAGTTCCAAATTCATCTATCTATATAGGAGAGAACAGAGAGAAGCCTAAATATAAAAACTGCTAATGTAGACGAACGCTTCAACCTACAAGAAAAAATTTGGTGAGCCAAGTGGGATTTGTGTACTGATCATTACCACCAAGTATCAACAAGATTGTGTGAAAAAATATTTGCTGGTATTTCGGAAACTCGTTATTTCTTAGAAGCTTGGCAACCCATCTCAATGAAAGTGCTTTCCACAGTCTGTGTCTTGGGCTACTTTAAGAGGAAAGAAACCATAGAGACAAAACTGAGAACTCCATTATCTTGTCAATTTTCAAAGAGCTACTACAAACCATGTTGGATTTAGAGTTCCAAATTCATCTATCTATATAGGAGAGAACAGAGGGAAACCTAAATATATAAACTGCTACTGTAGACGAACGCTTCAACCTAGAAGAACAAAATTTGGTGAGCCAAGTGGGATTTGTGTACTGATCATTACCACCAAGTATCATCAAGATTGGGTGAAAAAATATTTGCTGGTATTTCGGAAAATTGTTATTTCTTAGAAGCTTGGAAACCCCTCTCAATGAAAGTGCTTTTCCACAGTCTGTGCCTAGGGTTACTTGAAGAGGAAACAAACCACAAAGACAAAACTGAGAACTCCTTTATTTTGTCAAGTTTCAAGGAGCTACTACAAAGCATGTTGGATTTAGTGTTCCAAATTCATCTATCTATATAAGATAGAACAGAGAGAAACCTAAATATAAAAACTACTACTGTAGACGAACGCTTCACCTAGAAGAACAAAATTGGGTGAGCCAAGTGGGATTTGTGTACTGATCATTAGCAACAAGTATCAACAAGATTGGGTGAAAAAATATTTGCTGGTATTTCAGAAACTCGTTATTTCTTAGAAGCTTGGCAACCCATCTCAATGAAAGTGCTTTCCACAGTCTGTGCCTAGGGCTACTTTAAGAGGAATGAAACCATAGAGACAAAACTGAGAACTCCTTTATTCTGTCAAGCTTCAAAGAGCTACTACAAACCATGTTGGATTTAGAGTTCCAAATTCATCTATCTATATAGGAGAGAACAGAGGGAAACCTAAATATATAAACTGCTAATGTAGACGAACGCTTCAACCTAGAAGAACAAAATTTGGTGAGCCAAGTGGGATTTTTGTACTGATCATTACCACCAAGTATCATCAAGATTGGGTGAAAAAATATTTGCCTGTATTTCGGAAACTCGTTATTTCTTAGAAGCTTAGGAACCCCTCTCAATGAAAGTGCTTTTCCACAGTCTGTGCCTAGGGCTACTTGAAGAGGAAACTAACCATAGCGCCAAAACTGAGAACTCCTTTATTTTGTCAAGTTTCAAAGAGCTACTACAAACCATGTTGGATTTAGAGTTCCAAATTAATCTTTCTATATAGGAGAGAACAGAGGGAAACCTAAATATAAAAACTGCTACTGTAGACGAACGCTTCAACCTAGAAGAACAAAATTTGGTGAGCCAAGTGGGATTTGTGTACTGATCATTAGCACCAAGTTTCATCAAGATTGGGTGAAAAAATATTTGCTGGTATTTCGGAAACTCGTAATTTCATAGAAGCTTGGCAACCCCTCTCAATGAAAGTGCTTTTCCACAGTCTGTGCCTAGGGTAGTTGAAGAGGAAACAAACCATCGAGACAAAACTGAGAACTCCTTTATTTTGTCAAGTTTCAAAGAGCTACTACAAACCATGTTGGATTTAGAGTTCCAAATTCATGTATGTATATGGGAGAGAACAGAGGGAAACCTAAATATAAAAACTGCTCTTGTAGACGAACGCTTAAACCTAGAAGAACAAAATTTGGTGAGCCAAGTGGGATTTGTGTACTGATCATTACCACCAAGTATCAACAAGATTGTGTGAAAAAATATTTGCTGGTATTTCGGAAACTGGTTATTTCTTAGAAGCTTGACAACCCATCTAAATGAAAGTGGTTTCCACAGTCTGTGCCTAGGGCTACTTTAAGAGGAAACAAACTATAGAGACAAAACTGAGAACTCCTTTATTTTGTCAAGTTTCAAAGAGCTACTACAATCCATGTTGGATTTAGAGTTCCAAATTCATCTATCTATATAGGAGAGAACAGAGGGAAACCTAAATATAAAAACTGCTACTGTACACGAACGCTTCAACCTAGAAGAACTAAATTAGGTGAGCCAAGTGGGATTTGTGTACTGATCATTAGCAACAAGTATCATCAAGTTTGGGTGAAAAAATATTTGCTGGTATTTCGGAAACTCGTTATTTCTTAGAAGCTTGGCAACCCCTCTCAATAAAAGTGCTTTTCCACAGTCTGTGCCTATGGCTACTTGAAGAGTAAACAAACCATAGAGACAAAACTGAGAACTCCTTTATTTTGTCAAGTTTCAAGGAGCTACTACAAAGCATGTTGGATTTAGAGTTCCAAATTCATCTATGTATATAGGAGAGAACAGAGGGAAACCTAAATATAAAACTGCTACTGTAGACGAACGCTTCCACCTGGAAGAACAAAATTGGTAAGCCAAGTGGGATTTGTGTACTGATCATTACCACCAAGTATCATCAAGATTGGGTGAAAAAATATTTGCTGGTATTTCGGAAACTCGTTATTTCTTAGAAGCTTGGCAACCCCTCTCAATGAAATTGCTTTTCCACTGTCTGCGCCTAGGGCTACTTGAAGAGGAAACAAACCATAGAGACAAAACTGAGAACTCCTTTATTTTGTCAAGTTTCAAAGAGCTACTACAAACCATGTTGGATTTAGAGTTCCATATTCATCTATCTACATAGGAGAGAACAGAGAGAAACCTAAATATAAAAACTGCTACTGTAGAGGAACGCTTCAACCTAGAAGACCAAAATTTGGTGAGCCAAGTGGGATTTGTGTACTGATCATTACCACCAAGTATCAACAAGATTGTGTGAAAAAATATTTGCTGGTATTTCGGAAACTTGTTATTTCTTAGAAGCTTGGCAACCCATCCCAATGAAAGTGCTTTCCACAGTCTGTGCCTAGGGCTACTTTAAGAGGAAACAAACCATAGAGACAAAACTGAGAACTCCTCTATTTTGTCAAGTTTCAAAGAGCTACTACAAACCATGTTGGATTTAGAGTTCCAAGTTCATCTTTCTATATAGGAGAGAACAGAGGGAACCTAAATATAAAAACTGCTCCTGTAGACGAAGGCTTAAACCTAGAAGAACAACATTTGGTGAGCCAAGTGGGATTTGTGTACTGATCATTACCACCAAGTATCAACAAGATAGTGTGAAAAAATATTTGCTGGTATTTCGGAAACTCGTTATTTCTTAGAAGCTTGACAACCCATCTCAATGAAAGTGCTTTCCACAGTCTGTGCCTAGGGCTACTTTAAGAGGAAACAAACCATAGAGACAAAACTGAGAACTCCTTTATTTTGTCAAGTTTCAAAGAGCTACTACAAACCATGTTGGATTTAGAGTTCCAAATTCATCTATCTGTATAGGAGAGAACAGAGGGAAACCTAAATATAAAAACTGCTACTGTACATGAACGCTTCGACCTAGAAGAACTAAATTTGGTGAGCCAAGTGGGATTTGTGTACTGATCATTACCACCAAGTATCATCAAGATTGGGTGAAAAAATATATGCTGGTATTTCGGAAACTCGTTATTTCTTAGAAGCTTGGCAACCCATCTCAATGAAAGTGCTTTTCCACAGTCTGTGCCTAGGGCTACTTGAAGAGGAAACAAACCATAGAGACAAAACTGAGAACTCCTTTATTTTGTCAAGTTTCAAGGAGCTACTACAAAGCATGTTGGATTTAGAGTTCCAAATTCATCTATCTATATAGGAGAGAACAGAGAGAAGCCTAAATATAAAAACTGCTAATGTAGACGAACGCTTCAACCTACAAGAAAAAATTTGGTGAGCCAAGTGGGATTTGTGTACTGATCATTACCACCAAGTATCAACAAGATTGTGTGAAAAAATATTTGCTGGTATTTCGGAAACTCGTTATTTCTTAGAAGCTTGGCAACCCATCTCAATGAAAGTGCTTTCCACAGTCTGTGTCTTGGGCTACTTTAAGAGGAAAGAAACCATAGAGACAAAACTGAGAACTCCATTATCTTGTCAATTTTCAAAGAGCTACTACAAACCATGTTGGATTTAGAGTTCCAAATTCATCTATCTATATAGGAGAGAACAGAGGGAAACCTAAA